>NW_021850836.1:11080-20532 GCF_003651465.1 Formica exsecta
TCCCTCTCACAGCTTTCTCTATCTTTTTTTCTCAACCAATTTTTTTTTACACCCGTCACCGCCCTGTGATCTCCCTTTCCCATTTCATCCTTGTCTTTCTCTTACCCAACCTCACTCTTTGCGCGAGGTAATGTTCAGACATGAACGAAGCTGCTCCAACGTGAATTACTGATCGGACTTGCGGTTTCTAAAAGACTCGCCAGGATATCGAACACGATGACTAGTTGTTTAATCCGCTGCACGGATGCTGCATGGAGCGTCTCTTGCGAGGGATCTTTGTATTCGATATAAAAAAAAAAAAATAGATTTACGCTGTATTTGCGCCGATTTCCGTCTTCCAACGGACTTGCAATTATTTGCAATTTTTTTTAATGAACGATGTTTTCTGATAAACTACCGAGTTTAGTTGAAAATTTCTTGTCTCTTTTTATCTTTATGAAAAAAATGTAAAGAAATGCATATTATTTTTCGTACATGTTATTTTAGTTACAATTTTATTTGGCATTACTGATTTATATTTGTTAGTTGAGATTATGTATTTCATTGACGTTGCGTTTTGAAAATGTTTAAAAATATACATTTTTTAATAAAAATTGAAGAATTAAGAATTATTGCCTTAACCGTACTGTTCTAATATGCTGTTCCAATTCTTTTCTTTTATATAGAATATTTAAAATATGAGAGCGATATAAGACAAATAAATAATATCTATGACAATGGCAGTAACTGTCAGAGAAAATTATAAATCATATGTTTGGATTGCGACTTTGCACATAATTATGTATTTCATCCAGGCAATCTTTTCTCTTTTTTTTCAAATCGAGCGACCATAACATCTATATATCATCGAATCTCACACATCGACGTCAAAGGATTGATTTGCGAGTTTTATCATAAACAAGATACCATGATATTCTACCGTTAAGCATTATTCATAATGCTAGCTGTGCCTCGTTGCGTTACCTCATCGTTGTACTACATATCTACGTTAAGTTTCCCGAGGATTGTGCGGAATAACGAAAAGAGAACGTCGCTCGAGCGTGTGAGCGTCTCGAGAAGCGGAGATTACTCGGGGGAAAAGGTAAACAGACGTGTCTTCCGCGTCCTTTCCGCCTCGAGTGTAAAACAAAAACTCCCCCGTCCGAGTCTTTTTCGCGGACTTTAAACTTTGTTTAACTTGCCGGGGAGAATAAATATCTCGCGTGTGTTGATTAATTGTACCGTGCGATCGCAAGTTTATCAAAAAAAGATTAGAACGAAGAGGAGAAGATTCGTGTTATACGAGTCTAAATTGCATGAATAAATTTTCGAGAGATACAGAATCAAAGAATTCGTTTCTGGATTTGTATAAAAAATATTTATCGCCGTCGAGCGACGGTAGTAAATTTCTACGAATCAAAATAAGTAACGAAGTGAATTATATAATCGCGAGATATTAAAAAAAATATATATATACTCTTATAATGAAAACATATATAAATGATGCAAAGCTGCAATTAATTCAAAGAGATGAGACAGGTCCTGTTTTTTTAACAAGCGCTTAATAGTAAATCGCGTGGAAGTAAGTAGTTCCGACCATCACGAAATTGTTCCCAAACACGTTCGCGTTTAATTGAATAAAACGGTGACGAGCCTCGATTATTAATGCAGCTGTTCGCTTGCTCCTCGGAGCAACAATCACGCAAAGCAAAATTGCCGGCATTTTTTCACTATACGCCAAATAATTTATCTTATCTTTGTAACCCTTTAACGTGATTCTAACTTGCAATTTGCAACTTTCGACTTTCATGGGAGGATTCCAAAACGTGTAAGAAATTTGTGTGGTTGTTTACTAATTACTTTATTAAAGAATAATATAAAATTTTGAGAGAAAAAACTTAATTGTTTGCAAAATTTATAGAAATTGTCATAAAAATAAATATTTTCTCAAGTTTTCTATATACAGTAAGGTACAGCTTTACACATATCAAAAATACTATCGATGAGTTCACTGCTTGAAATATTTATTTTGTTAGAACTAAAATCGAAAGAAAATTATTGTGTACTCATGCAAGTATGATCGTACTTTCGAAACAATATTTGCTCCCGATGAAATGCAACTATTAATCTTCTCTTCTGCTACTATGCAAATTGTATAGGTGCGATGGATGAATTTTAACTACGATAAAAGACAGAGACGGGCAAACGAGATAGTAGTCAGGCAAGTCAAGTGGAGAAGCGCAGTTGGTGAGCTAATTAATTAATTACCGAGAGTCGCTGCCGCGGTTGGTCAAAGAGTACAGTTGTGTTTTCTGGCCCATTTGCCAACTCTACAACGATTCTAGGTAAGCTCATTTTCATGTTTATACATCACGAATGCCGCTAAAATTTTCCCTAGAACATTATATATAACAACTACATAACTTTTTAGTTATATTAAAATTTAAATCATGACCTATGTATATATGAGTAATTATTTATAAATTACTATTTTTTATTTTCTAAGATTTATTTTATTTTATTGAAGTATTTTTGTGTAAATTATATTCTGATATATATTTATAATATTTTACATCGTTACCGTTATTAGATTTATAAATATCATCAATTATATACATATATTGCTCTTTAAAATTCTAATTCTATGAAATAAAAGAATTTTGTTTGAACAAAAACTTCTTTTGTTGCTAAAAAACTGAACGAAGTGCGAGCGCATGTTTTCTCTAAACATCGCACTCTGGGAGCGCGACACTTTCCTTACAATTTACACGCTACAATTGTTTCACCCGGGCGACCTATGCCTCCTGCGTTTCAGCGGTATGAAAGCTTAGTGTGCTTTCGGAAACGCGCGTTCCGCGCTAGCAACAGATTGGTTGCGATTACTCCGATCAATGGCCTAATCTCCTAATTTCCAATCGTTTATCGCGCGACTGCGCCATTCATAATTAGCATAATTCCAACTTTAGCACTCCTTCTTTGTTTATGAAAATGAGATTATTATGAAATGGAAAAATGCGCGCGCTATCGAAAATTTTTCTGGCTACCCTTATCATCGATACAAATCATTAGGAATTTTAATATTTGCTCTTTAGAGAGCGGAGAAAAATAAAGTTTCAAAATTCCGATAGAGAGAGAGAGAGAAAAGGGGGAAGAGAGAGAAAAGGGGGGAGAGAGAGAGACAAGAAAATTCGGTTTTTATTACTATTTTATTGTACATTAAATTTATGTTAAGCGTGCTCTGCTAATGAGAAAAAGTTTCGTTAATTCGCAACAATCAGTCATCAGAAGGCGAGAAGTTTAGAAATAATCAGATAGATAATAATAAGGGTAATAGGGGGAGAGAGAAGTCATATCGAATTTTTATTGTCTCTGTTCGTCAATCGAAGTCGCGACACCTGCTGCAAATTTGATCAATGTAGGCAATTTTGTTTCGATTTTATAACGGCGGCACTCATTCCGATTTCGAATCGTTCGCGGCACTCTGATACACATTCGCTTGATTGTTTTGAAACATCCGCGGTTAACCGTTACTCCAACGCATCGATAAATAAAAAAAAAACAAGTGAGAGAAAAAACAAAAACACACGGTCAATTACGATTTACGGTTTAATTTGTTGCTCCCTCGCTCATGGAGCACTAACGTAACTTTCCCGATGACAGCCTTTCTTTTATACGCATTTTGCATATGCATCTCTCTTCTCAAGAAATTACACGACGTAGTCTAATTCGCCCAGATATATCACTAGTATGATAAAAAAAAAAGATGAAATTGCTTTGAATTTTGTTTTCTTTTATTTTTATCGATGCGACTCAATTATCAGTTATTTCATCACTGATAAGTAAATTGATTAAAGAGAGCGCAATTAGAGCTAATTAAACCGATTTTTAAGTTTATTTTAATTCGAGATCGCATTGTTAGAAACGAATAATAAAAGAATTTTCTTAAAAACAAAATCACAGGACAAGGAAAGGGAAGGAGATTAGAACGTCTTATGACGTCACGGCCATTGTCCGATTGCGAGTTTTTCTAATTTCCCCTTCGAGAAATTCATCAATTCGGGGAAACACGGAGGCATGTCTGGCCGACCACTGAAGATCCGCCGCACAGGTCCGTGGCATGTCCTCGGGATATGTTCCCGCTCGCTCCGCTCTGTTCATCATGCGATTCTCCGCTGGCGATATCGCCGTCCGGAAAGCTGAGCCCACGCGCCCGCGCGCGCGTGCGACTATGTATTACGTGTTCGTAGAAAAGTCTCACACCGACACGAGGCTCACGTCGCGGGGCTGTGTCCCTGGTGGCGTCATTACGAGGGGCGTCGCGTTTAGAGCGTCGACGTTGGGCGGCAGGCGAGCCGTACGACGACGACGGCGACGACGACGACGACTACTACTCGGGCGGACTGATGGCGCGGTCGCTGCGCGCAACAGTAATCGGGGGATAGAAGCGAGCGAGCAAGTAGATCGAAAGAGAGAGAGAGAGAGAGCGCCGAAAGAGTCTCAACGCAAGCCAAACCGCGCTGTATCGCGCCACGCCATTGCCACGCCGCGCCGGCGTGGCAGCTGCGTGGCAACGGCGTGGCAACGGCGTGGTAACGGCGTGGCGCGGCACGAACGCGCGTCACTCGACGCGGGAGGGCGAACCGAGTAACGGAGGTGGTAGGTAATCACCCGGCGGCTCGCGTTATAGCGTCGTTACGCCGCAGCGCCGCTATCGTCGTCTCCTGCCGTCCCCTCGCAGCCACCCTTGCCACCGTGTCCTCTGCTAGTTCCTCGTGCCGTTTTCTCCGTATCTTTCTCTCTCTATCTTCCTCCTTTTCCCTTCTCTCTCTCTCTCTCTCTTTCACTCTCTGCCTCTGCCTCTCTTCGACTTTCGGTTCGCTCCGGTCTTGCCACCTCGCGCTTCATCTCGTTTCTCTTGCTACGCGCTCCGACCTAGCCTCTTCCGCAGCGACGATGGCAGCGGTAGCAGCACGAGTCTCGAACGGGCGACGTGGCTGCTGCCTTTCATATACCGGTACACGGAATACGGTTAACCCCCTATCCCCCCAGTCGCGTCACCGCATCTTGCAGCGCGTCGCATGGCCTCCGACATCCAATGCTCCCGATCCCCTACCTACCCACCCTACTCCTTCCCAAACCCCCGCGCCACGCCGTCGCCTTCGCTACCGTCGAGGCCGAGTTTAATTATTTCATATCGCCGTACACGCGCGCGGATCAACACGCCGCTGCCAACCGCGCGCGGGATCCGACGTAAGCCGCCGACGACTTCTCGCTCTTTTCTTTATATCCTCCTCTCCCCTTTCTTCCTCCCTCCTACGCCTTTTACCCTCTGCGCGTCTCTTCGGCACTGCCGCGTGACAGGATGCCGCCCGCATTACCCCGCGTCGTTCCAATCCTCGGTTTACGCCACTCTTTTTCCTTTCCGGTGAATCGTGTCCATCTCCTCTCTCTCTCTCTCAACCTTTCTTGACTTTCTTTCATCTATGTAACTTTTGTCACCTCTCTCTCTCTCTCTCTCTTTCTCTTTCTCCCTTTCTCTCTCTTACTCTCGTGCTCTCTTTCACTCTCTCTTGCCTCCACGCCCCCATTCGGTTCGTCACTTCGCAGTTGCTTTACGAGCCAGTAACTTTGCCGAACGGGGCGACTTCATTACTTCTCATTTCCTTCCAGCCGTCGCATGACGACCGGGCTCTTTCTGTCGCAAAAACGCCAGGCTATTTCGCAAATTCGATCTCATTGCTTGGCGCAGGCGACGTCAAACGCTGACCTGTTTTCGGTCGCATACGCGAATATCAAAGAGGATTAAAATTATTATCCGCCCGACAATCGGAGAATTAAAGAGAAATATTATTCCTGAAAGGTCGGCCGTGCACGGCACGAATCATTTCACATATATTACTAGAAATGGAAAACTAATTTCGTACTTATCCTGTATTTTTTTCTTGATAAAGATGCATACCATTTCTAGTGTTTGCAATATTAAGCTTAAAATTGATTAGAAACGAAGCAATTATTAACCATTCATCTAAAATACATTCTTTAACTCAATAATGCACAAGAAATAATAATATGCAGAATATTTTCGTTGAAAGAGATATATTCTTATTAAACATGAAAAAACTTTGAAATATATGAAGAACAAAGAAAACAAAAATTAACTGCCGGTAGTGCAAAATGTAAAAAAACATATAAATTTATATGTCCGCCGAATATATATATATATATATATATATCGATAAATCGCGCGATGCAACTCGTGAAGTAACGAGATACGCTAAGGATGGACGCGGACAAACGCGCGAGGGAAGAAAGGGAGATGGAGAGAGAGAGAGAGCGAGAGGAATGGGGAATTAAAGAGGAGAGATCAATGCCACGCGCGAAACGTGCTTTGCCGTCGTAAAGCCTCTTTGACGACGATAAAAGTCGCGCGGACAACGTGGGTGCCACGGATCGCGACGATAACAAACTGCGAGAGCGATGGCGTATTGCTTAACGTTTCGCGGACGATTAATAAACATTATTACCGCCGTCATCCCACGCCGTTACGTACAAGACGTCGCCGACATCGCTCTTAAAGCGCGTCCGTAAACGCGCTGCATATAAATAACTTTAGATATGCGATCCCCTCGCATCTTTTTTCACCTTTTATTTTACTTAGCGGGCTCGTCTTCGACCTCCGCTCATGTAGAAATGCGTATTAATTGAAAGAAAAGATAAGAAGATACAATCAAGGAGCTCAACGTTAATTAATTATCTCCATCTTTAATCTTTTTAAACTTTTAATGTTGACTATTTACAATTTTGCTTTGTTTTATATTTTTACACACGTTATAAACGTAGAAATTTTTGTATATAATAAAAAAGAAATCTATATAACAAAGACAATTTTCTTTTTATATATACTAGAACATTACAAAACACGCACTACGCGCGTGCCATTTATTCCTTCTGCTTTGTAATATAATTCGAGATAATATCTATATATATATATAATTATAATATATATAAATATACTCACTGCTCGCTGCTCACTGCTCACTGCTCACTGTTCACTGTTCACTGTTCACTGCTCACATTTCCCGATACTTGTCACGATCGCGTTTAGGAAAGGAATTTAACGGAGCGTCTCGCATACTACTACAGTGTTCGAATGTCGCCGTACGAATGATAACAAGACCGTAACACGTAAACAATAGAGCGTTATATGCCGCCAAGGCCGACTACCATGTTATTGATAATTTGCTGCCAAAATATTTTACGTGTTATGCCATATGTATACATGTATACACACATATGTATATGTGCGGAATATTGAATTATACAAATATTTTAATTTTTATTAAACAATTATTTATTAAACGATTGATGTATCACGGAGCTTATCGTTATGTTAATTACTCGAACTTGCAATTTGATTGTTTTACTTCACGTTTTTAATCCCAATTATATTTCGATCATCGGAAAGTGTTAAATGATAAAACATCGCATACAAAGTATATTTGATCCCATGTTGTGTTAAAGAAATAATTATAGTCTCTAAAGATCGCAACAAAACAAAATAATTTAAAATTTGATTTCCTATTACTTCGATTCTTACTTGATTAAATGAATAAATCAAATGAAATATGCACTTTGTGGCCTGCTGTCACGATATACATATGTGTGTAATTACATATTATTTATAAATGTTAATTAATTATTAAATATATTATAATAGCAAATGATTTCTCGATACTAATCGCGATCGCGTTTAGAAAAGGAATTCGACGGAGCGTCTCGCACTACTATTTTCATGCTCGAGTGTCGTCACGCGAATGATAACAGAGTCGAGGGTCGAGGCACGTAAACATTAGCGCGCTATATGTCGCAAAAACCGAACACCTCGTGTTATTATTACTTCGATGCCAAAATATTTTACTATAACGACATATTATACTATACGCGCGCGCGATGTACAGGGTGTATCTGAAATGATGCACAAAGACTTTTTTTTCTTATGAACATGGGTCCGCAAATGAACCCCCCTCCGAGCTAAAATTCGAAAATGTGTGAAATACGTTTTTACTTTTTCATTTTAGTGGCTTACTTTACTTCATAATTTACTAGGATATACCAAATTTCAACCTTCTGCCATTTTTTTTTTCTGAAATACAGGCAATTTTTAATTTTTTCCCCAAACTTTAGGGGCCTCTGGCTCGGAGGAGGGTTCATTTGCAGACCCATGTTCATAGGAAAAAAAGTCTTATTTTGACCTCTAGAATATGCTCCTAAAGTTTAGTGCATCATTTCAGATACACCCTGTATATTATATTTTACATATAGGGGAGAGTTGCCTATATCATACCCTTAAGATATTTTATCAATAACAAATAAGGAAGACAAAATTCAATATAAAGTAATAATTATTAAATAACATATTTATAAGTAATAGTTGAGGCAATAATAAATTTTTGTTTCTTTTTACTGATACATATATACTATTATACACAATTGTACACATTTGAGAGAAAAATTGTCTTCTTCAAAATTATCATAATAACCTTCGCGCTGTCAAACAGCCGCTAACACAGAGAAGCATGCGGTACAATGATCAGAATTTTTTGAAACGTAAAACCTTCCCCGTTAACGCAGCAGAAACAAAGAGAAAGAGTACAATTATAAACAAATTTATTTATATAAATTATTTCTTGACTGTTATAACATTAAATTGTCAAA
This sequence comes from Formica exsecta, assembly GCF_003651465.1. Lineage (NCBI taxonomy): Eukaryota > Metazoa > Arthropoda > Insecta > Hymenoptera > Formicidae > Formica > Formica exsecta. The sequence continues at coordinate 19,775 of NW_021850836.1, forward strand.
CTGTACGAACGGAATCAAAATATGCGCTTCCGCAATGACAGCTATTCATGAAGTAAGTACAGCGAGAGAATCAATCAGTATTACGGAGAAAAGAGGCAACAGTTTGAGACTTTCGCAAGTATCGATTTAACACGTCTTTTTTAAGAGTGGAAAAAGAGCTATACAAATTCTACCAACTAGCAAAATATGACACAAAGCACTAATATTTAAATCTTTTTCTCCTCTCTCTTTCTAGTCGTAAAGGGCTCGTTAAACTTTTCATTTTTTGGGTAAAATTAAACTTTGCACGTGCGAAGGACTTCTGGAGATAACTATAAATATTTAAACGGGAGTCCATCCGCGAATGGCCAAGGACACTTTCGAATTTCTCGCTCGAGCACACCCTTCCTTTCGCTCTCTCGTGCGTGCGAGGCACGCAAGCAAGAGCACGCGCACGCAATATCGTGCTCGACTCGTGCCTCTCGGGGCGTGTATTATATTTGCTCGAGAAGCGAGAAAAGCCAGGGGAAAGGAAAAGATATAAAGTAGGTAAAGGCGAGGGCTGATCATGTGACACCACCAAAGGGTGCGAGATCGTGCAACTGAGAACATTATCCCGCGCAAGTTCGGCCAGCTTTCGACCACCTCCGAAGAAGTGTGGCACAGTGAGTCCCTCGTTGCGCACAACAAGAATTTTCCCCAGCTTTCTTCTAACGCACGTATTTAATATATTATAATATAAATTATAATATATGTATATATTGTATATATATATTATA
>NW_021850836.1:20563-23770 GCF_003651465.1 Formica exsecta
CTATATAATTTTTGTATTACAAATAGCTCTCTCTCTCTCTCTCTCTCTGTCTCTTTCTCTTTTTCTTAATTTATAATAACGTTATATTCAATATTACTAACATAATGCATAATATTTACGAATACTTTTTCAATTTGCTTCTTTTTTATTATGAAGACTTTTAATAATTTATCTAAATTTTAATATTGGGTGATATTGAATATATTGAATTATATTAAAGTTTGAATATTGTAAGACACACCCCATTAACTAACTGAAACTGAAAATAGTTGAAACATCATCATCTATTTCATATTTCGAATAATGGTTTATCTCAACCATTAATTTATCTAATTACTATAGATAGTCTATATCCTCAAATTACTATACATGTGTTTAGTAGTTGTAACTTGAGAACGATCTCTAGCATAGGATGGATACTATTTAGATCATACCTTACTTTGCCGGTCTGCCACTTTTTGGAGGTATGTATCTCTTGATGTATCTCGGAGATACGAAAAATTAGGTCGAGAACGCCGCAAATTAGAATAAAATCGACGAGTGTTCTCAAGAAACGTGCGAGTTCTTGGACGCTGAAATCGAGAAAAGAATTACGAACACTGTGAAGAAATGTTAAATCTTAAATTACTTATTATTACTGGTTGGACTTATTACAACGTGAGTTTATTGAACAATATTTATTAAACTAATAAACTCTGATTTTTAAATAACAAATATACAAAATCACGTTTGTTTATTATTGTGAAAGATTTAGCGATCGCTATAGAGATATCACATTTACTTTAATATCATAGATATACACGTATGCGGGAAAGATATTATTTCTAAATGTAATTTAGTTTCTAACTATTTATTTATCATAATTATAATTTAATTGTGACTCAAAGAAAATTCTTTTTAATATAATAGATATTCATATAAGCGGGAAAGATATTATTTCTAAATCTAATTTAGTTTCTTAATTTAAGTATTTATCTCTCACAATTACGATTTAATTATGACTCGAAACAAATTCTTTTCGTAATTTATTCTGTACATAATTACAATTTTATGATCGACTTGCATGAATTTTTATCACATATTTGGAAACGGTCATTAATTTTTCTCATGCCGTTCATCGAATTGTCAGTTACAGTCATCGGTATGATTTATTATGACACACGGTTAGCGCATGTCACCGCGAAGTCGCGAAAATATAAATTTCCGCGAGGACGAGGACATCCGCATCCGCAGGCTCGTTGACTAATTGTCCCAATTATAAGCCGCGAATCGGAGTAATTAGTCGCGTGCGCTGCGATCGATCGCCCAGAGTCTAATAACGGCGTAATCATTTATCAGTTCATAAATTCTCTCTGTATATAAACCGTAAGTCGTTCAAAAATTCAACTAAAAAAGTTGATAAAATAAACGAATATAGTATTTATTATATATTTAAGATCGCATGCATTAAGTTATTAGAGAGAAATTTTAACTGTCCAAATATATATTAAAAATAATCCAATGTCACGGATAACATTTTTGAATAATGTCATATGATATAAAAGAATCTTTTAGAAAGCTCTAAATATATCTTCTATATTGCGCAAATCCAATCTATGCATATAGAGAGTATTTCACATAAAGTGTTATAAATCCTGTTTTTTCCAAAACTTGTCGTACAAAAAGAATATTTCAGACAAGATTTATAGGGTTTTGAGAGAGAGAAAAGTTGATAATCTTGGATTTAACTAAAGTCGTTTTTTAAGGTCATGTGAAAGACAATCTAGTTTTTTTTAAATGGAACCGATCTAATTTTTTTTTTTATCGTTTCTTTGCAATATTTGATATAAAAGTTATAAGAATAGGATGGCTAAAAATTGAATAGTTTACGAGATATTTTGTACTTTAATTTGACATAATTTCCCATAAACTATGAAATATCTCGTGAACTATTCAACTTTTGGCCATCCTATCCTTATAACTTTTTATGTTAAATATTGCAAAGAATCGATTTGTATAAAAAATTAAAGTACTTCCATTAAAAAAAAATTAGATTGACCCTCACATGATTTTGAAAAATGACCTAAGTTAAAATTCAAGATTATCAATTTTTTCTCTCTCAAAATCCTATGAATTTTCTCTGAAACATTTTTTGACATCAAATTTCGAATAAAACACCTTGTAACACTTTATATGAAACCATATAAATCATATATACAAGATAATCACATTTTTTTAATTGTGATCAAAGCATTGACCTTTTCAGCTTACTTAATGGATTTATTAAATGTGATAAAACACGCACGATATAATAAAAGAAAAATGGAAATTTAAATAACGGTATGTGAGAAATTCTCAGGAAAAACAAATCATGTTTATCAGAGATGGGCTATTATTGTTTCTGTAATGTCAGAAACAGTGCCATTGGAAGCTGTAATGCCTCCTCGATGACGAGGCAACGAGCGCAGGTGCGCCGTACGAGCGACGGGATTTGTCCTCCCCAAGAGAGAATTCCCCTGCCCCTCGTATACTGGAGGGTCCTCTTTCGTGAGCTTAACGAGATGACACCGTTCCCCAAGATCCTCGGGAAAATCCCGAGTCGCGCAAGAAACGTTGACGTCGTTCAAATTTATTCATTTCGGCCTCGCCGCCGTCACGTTGCACGCACGACGATCCATAACGAGCTTCAGAGATTTTATGCACAATAGAGAAGAGATTGTAGATCTAAAGAATAAACGCATTACAGACAAGCGAGAGGAAAACATTCGACGGTGAATATCAATCAAACAGTTTCAGAGTTAATAAATGCATACATCATATCGTTAAATTTTGATTTATAATTTATATGCTAAAATTTAAAATTTTTTAAAGAAAACTCTGACAAGGATCTGACTTGTATTGTTTTTTATTTAAAAAAAATAAATATAAATGTTTATATTAATACTTGTACCTTACGGATCACTTTCTTTTTTACATATATTATAGAGGGTGTATTCAATTAAAGTTAGATTTGAAGCAAAGTCCCTCCCTTGGCCATGCGTTTATTTTACAATAAAATGAAACTATAAAATACATAATTTGTACTAACTGAATACTGACAGTGACACAGTGACGAGTAAACGTAAACAAAAAGAAATTCTTAGCAAAACTAAACAATACCTGAACCATACTGACAGTGATACAACAACGAGCAATTATAAACAAAAAAAAAAAAAAAAAAAAAAAAAA
>NW_021850836.1:23841-25453 GCF_003651465.1 Formica exsecta
ATACAAATACAAAAGTAAAATAAAACGAAGAGATAATACAAGTAAGTATGAAAATTGTATATTTTAAAGTCGCATATCTTAGGAACAAAAAGGAAGCGCCACGTAATTCAAAACATATATTATTTAAAAATGCATCCTCTACAATATATATGAAAAGAAAAGTAATTCGTGAGATGTAAGTTAATATAGACATTTACCGAAGATATTATATTAAATCAGCTTATATATATATATATATATATAACCATGGAAATATGCACAAATCGAACCATCATTCGCACGCGATAAATCATTCATTTTTTTCGGACAAAAAGTCATTACAAGACAATTTCATGCTTTGAAGAACTTTCGAGGAAATTCGCTAAATCATCAAGATTAAAAATTCTTTCAAGAAAAAGAAATTATTAATTTTTGGAGAGACTGGTATGCTGGAAAGTCGAACGACGCAAGGATTAAACTGGCGAAGGACCAGAGAGAGTCTCTCGATGGAAGCAGGAATATTGGAGCGTGGGGAGGGGGTGCAAGGGGGAGAGACAGGTCTTCACGGAGCGACGTTTAACAGCATCGTAACCGACCGGGATGATTACCTCACCAGCTAGTGTAGAACTCGTCGACCTACCCTCTCTATTCGTCGCTCAGCGTCGCGACGCCCATAAACGGAAGCCCCACGGCGGTACTCGAGTTGCCTCCTCCCTTTACAACCCGTACTACCGGCTTTCCACCATCGCGTGCGATGTATATCCAACCCTTTAACCACCTGCCGGAGAAGCAGCGGCAATCTCGGGCGGCGAATGCGCAGCACCCCGAAAATGTTCAAGCAGCCGCGATAACGCTTTCGACTCTCGACTGAAGAGTCAGCCAAAGAATTCTCTTGGTAAGACGGTCCTTTGAAGCTAGAGGTATTTCGGATTGGACTATATAGAAGGAGATAGAGAAGGGGGAAGGCGGAAGGGAAGTGCAAAAAGAAGACAGCAACGGCAGGAGCGTGTTTTATATTCGAAAGAATTCAGAACAGATTTTCTTTTCTTTGGACAAATTTAACCCATATGTTCGCCATCAAATTTTTTCATAAATATCAAGTTTAGTATTAATATGAAAAAAAAATATATGTATATAATAGAAAAATAAATTGATAAGAAAAAGAATTTTTGTAAATATTTCTGCTTTTAAATAAACAATTTTTTGGGGGAAGTATTCGAAGCCAGCTATTTAAAACGCGATGTAAGGAACATTTTTTATATTTAACCGAGTCGATTCGCGCGATACTCTCCTTCGCTTGGCTTCGCTCTTTCGTTCTGATTTCTTTTCGCCACGACGATTGACACCGGCTTTATAGCGGCGGCTACGGTCACGCTTAACGATCGAGCCAATCGTAAAAAGCTCCGCTGGCGCTGCGGGAGTGCAGATAAGGTCTTCGTCATTGACAACCTGGCGACGGAAGAAGGACGAGCTTGAACAAGGATGAAGAACTAACCTACCTCGGACCGCGTATTAGTATTCGAGAAATATCAGTAATTTATCATCCAGGATGAACATTTTAGTAATTTTAAAAATTATATTACTGACACTTTTTTGCAAGAAAATTTAAAAAAGGTAGTGATCTATGGAAAGG
>NW_021850836.1:25477-30266 GCF_003651465.1 Formica exsecta
GGGAAAGAGAAAGATGGTTCCAAGATTGGACGATTAATAAATATCGCTTACAAAACACTAAGAGGAACGAAAGATTGTCAAAGTGGGAACGGATTCCATATTTGTTAGTTAAATAAGATAATTACGTGAGTTAATAAAAATAAAATGGTAATATATAAAATAACATATTATAAATTTTTCAGGTACTTCTATTCCCAAAAAAATTTTTTTTAATCTGGTTCTTAATTTTAAATGGTTTTATTGTCTTGGAATTTTAATTTGAGAATGGTGATAAATCTTGATGAGTCAGAGTGGACGTTCAAAAATTAGCGAACGAAAAAATTGGCTTCTTTTATCTCTCTCTGGATGCGTATTTTACAGTTCCCTTAGATATATATAGAGTTTTGCGAGTAATTTCGGACGCGGTTACTTGCCATAATTCGCTGATTGTTAATTTTCATTATGTCTGCTGGACACTGTGGCGTTCTGCCTCGCGAGAATTAAATTAATACGATAAATTTTCAGTGAATTTAGTATGTGCGCTACTCAAATGAGATATTTTTTGACACGTTATCTCTCGCAATGGTCAGAATCGCCTGCGTTTTATTTAAGACACACGTGTGATTGTATAGAACGATGGCAAAATCAATCAGGCAATATTGCTGGTAAGTATTATTGTGACCGCGGATACGATGAGAGTTGAAAATTATGGAATGAGTCAGAGAAGAAGAAGAGAGAGTTGTTAAAAAAATCGAACAAAATGCGAGTACATGAGGGATGCAGGATGGATATGAAACCGAGAACAATTACTACGAATGAAGATATCTTGTGATGAGCTGTCTTCGTTTGATTCATTTTTATTATTGTAATTTAAAAATAATTTCTCGGTTCAATATGGTTATATATTGGCTATTGTAAAAACACGTTTTTAACGGCATGTTGGTATTAGAAAATGAAGCTAACGAATTTGAAACAAAAATTACTTTTTATCTATTTCTACACGAAGTCTTAAAATGGAAGAACTGAAATATTTGAATAAATTTTTCAACCAAAACATAGATTTTATTCTTCATATATTTGAAAAATAAATGCATCTTTTGCGGCTTTAGTATAAATGAGAGAAGAGAAGCGTGGCAAGCGTAAAAGAATTAATTCTGTCACTCAAAAATGTTGCTTAATTTAATCATACGAGGTATTTTAAGTTAATCATACATAGCGACGCGTTCATCAAATATATATTTCGTTTCTTTGGTAATAAATCGGGATAATTGAAAAGTACGAATTTTCAGAATGTCAGACCGCTAACGAAAGGCGAAGTCTAGGAAACAAAACAAAAAAAAACACATACCGTTCATTCAAGAGACAGCCTATGAATGAACGTTGCTCCTCTATTAGCGACAGACGTAACAAAGCGTCTTTTCATCATCGCGACCGAGTCGCATAAACTCGAGCGTCTCTCGAGTCTCGCGTGATCATCCCTCGTGGCTTCTGTCAAAAATCCGACGCGTTCCACGCGAAGACAAAGGTGGCAACGGAGATAGCTGCGGGCAGCAACGAAGAAAAAAAGCAAGAAGAAAAAAACGAGAGGTAGTGGAAAAATCGTAGAAGTAGAAGAAAGAAAAAGAAGAATACAGAAAGAGAGACAGAAAGAGAGAGAAGTTCAACGTCGAATTCAGCCCTCGACCGACCATTCCCCTCCTCATCTATAGAAGATACCCTTCGACTCTCCGTACTCTCGTACGTGCTCGCTCTCGCCCACAGCCCATACTCTCGCACGTATACGTACTCACACACAGACAAGCGCATACAGAAAGCCGTAGTCACCCTCCAGCGGCCTCGCCCGTCCCACCCCGCCTCACCCTCACTCGGCCGGCGTGTTCCCGCCCTCTCCGTGTTTCCGCGGCCCGTTCCAACCACCCCGTTCCACCGCCGTGTCCCGCAGGGCATGTCCCTATACACCGCTGGTATACAATTGTCCGCTCTATCGCCTCTAGATTCGATCTCGTGGCATGATCGACGTGTCTATAAAAAAAATCGTCTCTCTGATAAGATGCCGTCGCTCTCCGAAAATCGCGCCGTTAAATTCAAACGCGTCTGCGTTCCGCCGGCGATTTTCTGCAGATTTTTCGTGCGACCGCCGCGCGGACAGTACTTTCGCCGCGGCTGGAAAATTCTCATCCCCTTTGGTGGCACGCTCCGCGGCACGCCCGGCCGTCTCTGTTATACTGCCGGCAGCGACCCAACCGTCTCTCCCCCTTCTCGTCCTCCACACCCGCGCCTTCCAACCCCAAACTCGTCTCCCCTCGTCGCCCACCCACGCCCGTCGTTCCCACTGCGCCCCGTCGCGCCGCCACCGCCACGCCGTCGTCCCCTCGAGCCAGCCGAGCTAACCATCCCATCCCAATCACCCGGCTACCCACGCGCGCTACCCCCTACTACCCTTCGACCGCGCCACTCTGCAAGCCGCTCGTTAACCTGCTAGCGCCCCTCTAACCGCTGCTGCAGGGCCACCACCGCCATTGCCGCCGACGCCGCCGCCACCGTCACCGTCTCGCTACCGTAGCTGCTATATTTACATATCAATATTCCATGGTGTGGCAGGGTGGTTGGCTGGCTGGCTGGCTGCTCTCCTGATCGTAAAGTAGCGGTGGCGTGCTCCTGCGGATCCCGGCTGCTCCCTACGCGTCTTTCTCGTCTCCTCGTCTCCCGCATTGAGTCTCTCGAGGGGTGAGATCCTGAGGAGAGTGTTCTCAGACATGAGTATTCCCGCTGAGGAGTTCGGAGACACCGAGAGTAATGATCCGACTAGAGCTGCGTGTTTTCGACTGACAGTGTCAAGGGAAGGGGAACAGAATTTCGGGAATTGGTAGAAATTCGTACGGTCACGCAGCTGATATCGAGAATGTTGGCTAAAGATACGAAGAATATTTTTACTATACCGACTTTTATAATGACTGAATATATCGCGAAAAGTCTTGCATTTTTTTTATTTGAAATTTTATTTATATTTTATATTTCAATATCTCTCTCTCTCTCTCTCTCAAATGATATGGATATGCGATGGTTTTTATTTCATCCGCGTTTGATTCCCTTAACACTATCGGATGCACTGTTGGTTAGGTAGCGTTGTTGGACGAACATCGCGTGATAAAGCGTAAAAAAAACGGTGGATTCCGATTCCGTTGGCAATTATGAACTCAATTATATCGGCATACGCATGAAAAATATTCCCAGCAATTTCCCGTCACGTTGAAAATTACATCGACGACCGAAACGCGAGCGGGATCCGTCACCGGGCTAATAATTTCGTTTACCAGAGCCTGTACCAGAGCTATCATGAAAAATTATAACCGCGCGGCCTATCACTCGCGCGACATTACGCCGTGAAGTTTCAATTGTACCGCGTCAAATGTGTGCTCTCATTTCGTCGCTGATTTCATCATTTTGAGTCAATTCATTACCGAGAAGTAATATAGATACTCCAATGCGCTAGATAAAAAAAAAAAAGAATTGCACTTACTATACGTATTATATCAAATTTGCAGCAATATTGCAACTGTTGCTATTATTTCCAATGTTAGAAAAAAAATTTTCATGCAAACGGATCTCATCGATGTCTATTACAATAGTAAAGAGCTTTTATCAAAATTCGATTATAAAGAGAAAGAAGATGGTTATTCTCTTCCTTTAAAGTCATCATTATGCGATTATATATATATTTATTACTTCTATAAAGCTTACAATGTATTTTTCTCGTGTCACCAAGATTAAAGAGATTAAGGATACGTCCGATTAATCGGACGATTCGTTACACGTACTTACCGTATGTCAATTTATTTTCGGGAATAAATGCAGCAACGGACGTTGAAAACCGAGCCGTCGCGCCGTGCGCGATGTCGGGCAGGTGCTAATTTTAACCGTTTCCTTTAACCCGCATATTTATAGCTAGCCGGCTCTCTCGGGACTCTTTAAAACGTCTCGCCGGTCCATTCGTCGCGCGCGCGGAAAGCGCCCCGAATAATTTAACGGAGCACTCGGCTCCGAAACGAGGGCGCGTCATCCTCCCCCTCGTTGCGCTCACCCCCGTGTGGATTTTCGCTCGCACGCGCGCGCGGAGAATTGACGTATACCCGTGGCATAAGCTCCGAAAGTTATGCGAGACCGACAACTTTCAACAAACAAACCTTTCCCATAGATGCCTTTACTTTTCTTTCTTATTCGCGCGCGCATACTTATTTCCATTTTTCCTGTTATATTTTGATTGTGTTCCGTTTTAACTGATCAATACGAAATTATAAGTATTAAATATATGAATGATTTTCAAGTACTACCAATATTGCAGTCTGATGTCTGATGGTCAGTCTATCGGAACAATCGGAAAACAGCCGATTTGATGAATCTGAAACTCTTAATTTGATTTAAAAATATATCGCAGCTTTATTTTAATGACAAATATGGATTAATCGACTCATTTGTGTTATAAATTATTCCTATTACGTGCTTTAATTTATATTCCTTTTCGTCGGCAATATTGTTTATCAACATTCCTAACTACTTATTTCAAGCGGTGTATATTACGATGTTACCAATCGAATGATATCTATAATAATTTTCTCTCTTTCTATTTCTGTGTAAAATTTTAATAAGAAAGAAATCAATATGTGTATAAAATATACATTAATATATTTTATATATGAAATGTGTGTGTGCTTAATTTATCAAAGAAAAAATTCACGTTCTTTACACAAAAACATACGCATACATACCTATATATATATATATGTGTGTGTGTGTGTGTGTGTGTGTGTGT
>NW_021850836.1:30283-37735 GCF_003651465.1 Formica exsecta
ATATATATAAGTATTTTTCTTCTCACTTTATTTGATAAATTACACATTAGCATTGAATATTCTTCTTGATAATATTGCTCCATGTTTATGTTTCTAAATCTGTCCCATTTATATTTTTTTCATTATTTCTCTCTCACAGTGCGGTTAGAAAAATTAGATTAGGATGTTCCATATAAATCTACATATCCAATGGTTACATTATACATCAACAACGTAATGTAACATTTTGCTTTTAAAAAGCCTCAATTCAAAAAATATGAGTATATTTACTCATTTTATCTGTATTCCCCATCTTTCACAAATGTTTTGTATAAAGATTCTTTACATTAAAAAGTTTCATTTTTAAAAAGAATATATATACTCTCTATCTTCTTAAAATGTTTTATAAATAAATAAAAAAAATGTAATTTCCCTTATTATTTTATATATTGAAAAAAAATATGTATAATTCAATAATTTACAGTATTGTTCCATAATTTTTAATCATATTTCTTACCGTAGTTTTTAGCGAGGATATAGATTTTTTGAAGATCAATATCTAAGATTTCAATTTCCAATTGCTTTATAAAAAGGCCTGAAATAAAATAAAATTTTCTTAAAAATGTGAAACATTATTATTAACTTTTCTCTATTTCTGCGTGTAAGATAAATTTAAAAAAAAATATAAAAGAATTGTTTATATAATACAACCTAATAATAACCTTTTCAAATCCTTTACATACAGAGTTCTCTCTCTTATAAGAGTTCTCTTATAAAAGAATATCATTAATAATATTCCCGCGTTTTAATATTTCCTTAAAATTTCTCGATATAGAATACTCTCTTTTATTTCCGTCTCTTTTGCCGCTTCCGGTTTTCAGACGAAACAGAAATTCTCAATTAATCGCGCGATCCGCCAATCCGCGTCTGTCGAGTAGAAATCCAAGGCTTTCGCGTGCGGCTTATTCGAGAGAGATTCCTCCCGCGCGCTTCCCTCTCGGAAGGGAAGTTTCTCGACTCCGTGGGGATTCTGGGGCAGAGGCGCATCTACCCTCGGGAGGTTTCGCGACCATAGCGCCCCGCGTCGCCTCGCTCTCTCGTCGCTTACGCTGTCGTCGTCCCACACCCGCAAGCCGGTGTGACACCCCCATGCTGAGCTTGCAACGAGAATTTTGCTGCCGAGTTAACCGGATCTCGTGCGACGCCTACATTAAAGGGCGAGACGAGACGTTTCAGGAAAGTCGAGCGAATTCCTATCGACAGGAGTAATTAAAAGAGAAGTGAATAATTTGATGGTGATGTCTATCTTTATCCCTCGTTGTTTTTTTTTTTAAGTGAACCACCAAGAAGCACAAGAGAAAAGTTGTAAGAAAATCATAAACATGTTATTTAATTGTCTACTTGCTATAAATCTGCTACTATGCGATATATATAAATTAGGACTCTTATAATCGGCGGATCTGACAATGAAACTAAATTGTTCATTATTTCGAAAATGATCGAATTATGTACTTAAATTAACTAAAACTTTTTGGATTACTTTAATGTATTAGCTTACATTGTTAAATTATATATATATATATATATATATATATATATATAAATTTAAAGTGAGATAAAAGTCCCTGAAGATATTTTAGATTAAATTAATCATATGATCGTGCTTTGAATCTATAATTGTCAGTATAATTTTTTCGATAGCTTTCCATGGCTTTTAAAATATAAAATTTATTTTATCTTTTTCTCATACTTCTATTTAACTTTCGAAAATGTATATTATATGTCGTCAGAAACGTATTTAAATTTAAAAGAGTCTTCATTTTATTTTTGTTTCTATAATATTGTCGTAAAAGAGAATATATTGTATTATAACAGTCACTGTAGGATGATTATAATTACTAAACTATGACGACATGTGAACATAACTTTTATACGTGTTTCGCCAAAAGCGTAGCTCATGTCTCGAGGTTGCGCGATATTTTTAAGGTCGTTCTCTAGTCGCGCAAACAACATTCGCCGCTTGCGGCGATACGTCGACGCGCATCACGAAATCGACCATCGTCGGAAGGAGGAGAAAAACCAAACAGGATTATACGGGCGACGTAGCCGGATGAATCTAGCCGCGGGGTATTAGAATAATCAAGGAAGGTGGCAGTCAGCTGTACTAATCGATATCGACGTCGCCGATGGGTGTTACATAAAAATTTCACACGATCACGGAATGTCATGTATCATCTGACGTACGAACGATACTGGTACGATTAACATCGTTTCTTTCATTATTGATGAGATACAGGATCGTGCTCTGCTTTAGTTTGATTTTCTATATTATTATTTACGTATCTTTCTCTCTCTCTCTATGTATTATATAACAAATTAATTTTATTAAAAATTATCGTTGTCGATTTCACAAATTATAATTACTCTTAATTACCACTACTTATATAAATAGGAAAAGCAGTCTATACTTTTACGGTGAAAATAATTTATTCATCGCCAATATATTTTAGCAACTATAATATTCATGCATCCTATATATTTGGAACAGGCCGTTAGGATTTAAGTGAAGCAGCGAATTTATCTTTCTCTTAACAATTTTTCGATGAATCTTTCCGGCATCTGATCCAAAGCTAAAGTGAAACGAAAAAGAGCAAGCGAGGTAGAATGAATGCGAATGATTATCGAAACTTGATGTCAGCCGGATAACCAGGTAAGATTTGTTCAGATAAGGAAACTCGCTTCGTTCAAAAAATGACGAATATGACTTCGTCATTTGTCAATGTCATAAAACGAATTCGACATACATTATAAACTGAATATGACTGGTTATATCTATAATCATGCATGATGTGATCGCACAAAATAGTAAACAATTATAATAATTTATGTGGCAATGCTTACATAAATTCGCGAATAGCGTTGACCACCTTACTCCACATCGGAAGTTGTTCGTCGCGCTGCTGCTGGGCACGGCTGGAAGTCGTCGACAAAGGAAGGGCGCGACATCGTGCGGGAGATCTCCATTAGCAACTTCGATCAAGGATAGGGATAAGTGGAGGGCGAACGGGAAATAGAGCGGCAGGGAGGATAATTAGCTGTCCGTGCCGCTCGCTTTGCCGCGGCATCGTCGCACGCTTCCGAACGCAACGTTAAAGAGTAATAAGACGGGGGCGTGCTCGCGCTTTGTGAAAGGGAAGAAAAAAAGAAGAACCGGCAAGCAGAGAGCGCGTCAAAGTTCTTCCGCGAAGCACAGAGCAACAGGGAAGAAAAAAAATCGAGGGAAGCAAGGAACAGACAGAGGAGCAAGAAGGAAAAGAATAAGAAGGATCGGAAAAGAAGAGAGAAAGAAGACTCAATGTCGTAGAGTTCGACGAAGTCGAAGCGCGCTGCAGGGAGAGGCGAGTCTGAGTAAGATCAGAAAAGAGAGAGAAAGAGAAAGAGAAGAGAGAGAGAGAGAGAAGAAGCGGCAAGAAGTCGAGGAGGACTCTTCGGGGACCGGAGACGACGGCGGGCAAAAAACGAACAAAACGGAAGCGAGGGAACCCGACTCGAGCTCTCTACCTCGTCTTACCTTGCATTATTATTTACGTATCTTTCTCTCTCTCTCTTTCTCTCGGGCGCCGGATATATCCCTCAAATGAGCATCCAAGATCTACTCTCGGATCTATCTTTTTTTCGCCTGCACCTCTCCCCCTTCCCCCTCATCCGTTTTCTGCCGCCACGTCTCGAGTCCCCGTTTTCTCGTCCGTAAGCGCGGAACGGTAGCGAGCGGCTGCGGAACGCCGGCAATAAATTTATCCCGGCACGCAATAATATTTGTGCCGAGCGCGGGAATACACCGGGAGACCGCCCACACCGACGCGCGACGATATATTCTAACACGCGCGCGTAGGTATTACGTACGTGTGCATGCACGAGCGGCGGGCACCGACGATGAAAACGAACGCGCGCGCGACAGCCGGACGCGCGATAACGATAACAACCGCCCGGGCGTCGCGTGTGCACTCGCCCTCGAAAGCGTGGCAGCACGCACGTGCACCGTGGCGTGTGCATCTCGTCCACGCAACTTGTCGGCCGCGCGCCGCGTACGTATATGTGTATACACGCGCGCGAGTAACAACGGTTATTTGGGGATGGCGATTTAAAAAAAAATGTCGATGTATATATATATATATATATACAATATATATGGGTGTTCCTAAAGTGACTATCTATTTTGCGAAATAATAGGAATTATAAAAACTATTTTTAAGACATAAAAAAAAGAAATATATATTCATTTCTTTAAATAAAATTACCCTAATTTGTTTATACAAATCAAATCCTCGCAATATTAGGTGCAAAAAGTTATAAGGGTAATATGACCAAAAATTTAATAGTTTATAAGATATTTTATACTTTAATGTAACCAGGTAAGATTTGTTCAGATAAGGAAACTCGCTTCGTTCAAAAAATGACGAATATGACTTCGTCATTTGTCAATGTCATAAAACGAATTCGACATACATTATAAACTGAATATGACTGGTTATATCTATAATCATGCATGATGTGATCGCACAAAATAGTAAACAATTATAATAATTTATGTGGCAATGCTTACATAAATTCGCGAATAGCGTTGACCACCTTACTCCACATCGGAAGTTGTTCGTCGCGCTGCTGCTGGGCACGGCTGGAAGTCGTCGACAAAGGAAGGGCGCGACATCGTGCGGGAGATCTCCATTAGCAACTTCGATCAAGGATAGGGATAAGTGGAGGGCGAACGGGAAATAGAGCGGCAGGGAGGATAATTAGCTGTCCGTGCCGCTCGCTTTGCCGCGGCATCGTCGCACGCTTCCGAACGCAACGTTAAAGAGTAATAAGACGGGGGCGTGCTCGCGCTTTGTGAAAGGGAAGAAAAAAAGAAGAACCGGCAAGCAGAGAGCGCGTCAAAGTTCTTCCGCGAAGCACAGAGCAACAGGGAAGAAAAAAAATCGAGGGAAGCAAGGAACAGACAGAGGAGCAAGAAGGAAAAGAATAAGAAGGATCGGAAAAGAAGAGAGAAAGAAGACTCAATGTCGTAGAGTTCGACGAAGTCGAAGCGCGCTGCAGGGAGAGGCGAGTCTGAGTAAGATCAGAAAAGAGAGAGAAAGAGAAAGAGAAGAGAGAGAGAGAGAGAAGAAGCGGCAAGAAGTCGAGGAGGACTCTTCGGGGACCGGAGACGACGGCGGGCAAAAAACGAACAAAACGGAAGCGAGGGAACCCGACTCGAGCTCTCTACCTCGTCTTACCTTGCCCCGCCCCGCCTCGTCTTGCCTCGCCAGTGCCTGCCAGCTCGCCACGAGACGGCAAACACACCCGAGCTTAAGCTTCGTTCTCATGCCAACGCGGCTGCACGCCTCCTCCGTCTTCCCGGTCGTCGTGTCTTTCTTTTACCCTCGCCAATCTAACTCTTGTCCCCGCTCGTCCCTTTCGCCTCCACGTCGAACGTCTTTCCTCGCCGCTTCGGTCTCGTTTTTCGTTGCCGCGCTCTCGCAAAAGAGCTTTCGCTCCGATCTCTCGACGTCGCAATATTAGGTGCAAAAAGTTATAAGGGTAATATGACCAAAAATTTAATAGTTTATAAGATATTTTATACTTTAATGTGACATAATTTTACATAAACTATAAAATATCTCACAAAATATTTACTTTTGATTATCTTACCTGTATTTTACTTAAACAAAACACATATTTAATGGATCTAATTTAATTATTAGTTTCTACGACTATCATTGTCTCTACGGATCTCAAAGCAATCAACTGTTTCACGGAACACACAAGCAATTGAACTTTTATATATACATGAATTTGTATAATAATAGATATACTATTATGCCAATATAACAATTTTAAAATATTTCTAACTTTCATCAAAATAGATAGTTACTTTAGAAGCACTTTATGTGTGTGTGTTAACCATTCAGTTAAATACTCAGATCGCGATCGACAAATATCATTAAAAATTATTGATACCTAATATAGGTATCGTTCGAGATAGTATGTAATGAGAGAACAAAATGTAAAAGAAAATAATAAACAAAGTAAAATAATTAACTGAAGATTCTGTCTCTTTACATTTTGACGAAAAAAACAAAAACAAATTGACAATTGTTAAAAATTTAATAAATTGTTACATCGGATCAAATCCATTCTTTAAGAATAAGCATAATAGTAAAAGCGACCGTGATGTGGAATTATCAGCAAGAATCATCTGCCTCCGAGGAGCAGGCTGGATTATCGATTGATGCGAAAGAACCATTAACTTTTTACACAGGGATGTGAAGTCGTGAGATAGTATGATGCGCATTCGAAATTTAGGGACGTTTAAAGTTCATAGGTCACTGACAACCGTACTCATTCGGCAGATCGAATATCTCAATGAGTTCAGTAGTTTTCACCGAGGGATAATTTATCGATTTATTTGTTAGTAATAATGAGCAAAGTTAATGATAATTAGTATTTGGGCTGACTTGATTGGCGCCGTATTTCCATTCTGTCTGACATTAATCAACAGCGTTCGGATTTAGGCGGAGCAAGTGTCTGCACTCTCGTTTTCATTGTTATTGTTAATTTCAGTAGGTCGACCATCGAGGCGATCGCGAGTTAAACGCGAGAACAAAAGAGCGAATCGATCGAATAAACGCGAATGCGAATAAAGAACGAGAGTTATCGCGCGATAACCGGATGCGAGAAAGGACAGATTCCGGCAGCCGGAAATCGTACGATCATCGTAAATAGTATACGGCACGACAAGTCTTTAAGAAAATGTGTCTCGTAATGCCATGATAAAATTTTTATCTCGGGAAAGAATTTGCGTCTGTGAGAGCACTTTTATTTTTGATACACCCGATAGATGTTTATAAATAATGGAGTTAGTTATCTCTATAAATATAATGCAATCAGTTTTTTAATAATGTTTAATTATTACAAACGCGGGTTTTTCCTTCTTCAAGTCATACGTTTGATTCCGGTTTGTTTATCGGCCAGATTTAATCATACGTAAATTTCTCAGCAGCCACGTACAAAGCAAGGCAAAGAAAGGGAGGAAGAAGGGACGAGATCGAAACGCAGTAAATTTGGCGATCAGCCAAAGGAAACACCCGGGATCCTGTCCGTCCGCATTTCCATTTTCTCTACCTCGAAGTAGCGCACGAGAACGGCACGACTCTACCTTTTTTTTTTCGTAGGTTCCATCCGCAACTCCGCCGCGGCGGACCGCAACGGATGAATGTTTAACGTGGGCGTGCGGATGTATAGCGCGCGCGCGAACCATATTTAGGATACCGACGCTATAGTGCACGCATGGTGCGCCAATTTTTCGCTCTGCGCCAATATCGCCATCCTATCCGCCATCTTGTCGCAAAATAGTATATTGATGCTTCCTGAATAAAAAAGAATATATATACAGAGAATTTTTTTTTCTTATATTATATAATTATACATAATTAT
>NW_021850836.1:37747-70989 GCF_003651465.1 Formica exsecta
CCTCATGCGTTGAAGATTCGATGGAAATTCATCGTCCAACCGCAACTTTTTAATTCCTCCACATTAAATTTCCGAAAAATTAAGCGCGAATTGGAAAATATTATAATAAAATATAATTGAATTTAACCAAAGAAGAGCGCGCAAGATTTTTTCTCTATCTAAATTTATCTATATTTTTTACCAAAGCTTTAAATTCTCTTCCAAGTTATTTACAAATTACTTCAAAATTTTTTATAATTTGTAAAAATTGCAGATAGCTGAAAATTTGAAACGTTATCATTATTCTTTCATTTTATCGCCAGCATCGATCATTAAAATGTACCCATGACTTTCGTACACCCTTTGTATAGTCTCTGTTTAAATATTCCAATATGTAATATCCTTCACTGAGGCATGCGTGTGTTCTGAACGTGTGTTCAGTGAAGGATATTATTAGGAATAAGTGCAGAGAGATCTCCGGGTCGAAAATAAATACGCATGGATCCATGTATGTATGTATGGGCTGTCATTTTTTTCATGATGTCGGCGAGATAAGACGCGCGCGCGAAATTATAATGAGAGGATCATAATAAGTTCGGTCGATTTCGAACGCGATTATTTTATGGATTGATTTTTCACAGTAATCGTAAAATCATAGATGCTATTTGTTAATCTCGCTAACGAATGATTGAAACTTTACTTATTTTTCACATTTCTATTGAAAAAACAGTGATAAAGAAGCAATTTTGTCGTTCGGGTCTATTCAATCAATTTCACTTTTCAATTATGTATACGATTTTATATTTTTAAATAAATCTTCGTATGATTTGAAAAAACGAATCTCTTTTTTTCGACTGAAACAACGTGTATATGTCGATTTCTCGCAAGAGTCGCAAATGTATATTTAAATCTGTACATATAAAATAGAACCAAAATCGTACACAAAATTAAGGTCATACATGCGCGCGTAAATAAAGGGTATAACAATCGCTCCGCGAATATCCGAGAATATCAAATATCCTCAAGGTGAACTTCCACCTACGGAGCGACCGTACAGTTTCGTTTGCGTGCGCGCGGAACCGCATATCGTTATCGACAATTAACAATTACGCGGCAATCGGGGCAGCAATCGCGCATGCACGCACAATCGCGAGCGCGAGGTGGCCGCGGATTAATTAATGAGCGAGCTTTTGACGTTCGACGGCGCCCGCGCGGCCCGGTTGATCCTGAGCTATCGCGATAGGCGGCGGCTGACCCACGTCCCGGCGCCCGCCCGCTCGCTAACTCGCCGCGTAATCCGCTTCTGGCGTCACGAGTTATGCGCTGCACAGCTCTCGGTTTAAAACCCGACAGCACACACATGCCACACGAAAATGAGAGAGAGAGAGAGAGAGAGAAAGGCCGAAATACCGCCCCGGTAAAACTGCGAACGTTGCTATTCGCGCTCGCGTTTGCAGAAATTTTTTCCTTTCCTCGCGTCATTATACGCATTTCAAAAAACGCCGTCCTGTCTTCTTTCGTACCGCGAATTATTGATTTTAAAAATTTACAAGTTTTTATTTTTTAGATTACATAAATTTTTATTAAATATAGAGATATTTCTGAAAAAAAAGACCTAAAGCGATGCGTGCCGAAACTCTTTAAGATTTCGGAGACAAGGACGAGATATCGTTGCGCAGCAAGACTTAAGGAGCGAGTTGACCTATTCAAGATTATACGTGCCTTCTCTAAGCGCGCATATATATCGATTAGTGTCCTCGTGACTGTGCTTGAAACATCCTCGTTGAACGACTCTGTATCACGCTATCGTAAAGTATAACTCTTATACCTCGCACATATATATGTACACATGTCATTCTGGGGCACAATACGCGGTTAAATTGCGGCACTTTTGTCGGAAAAAGTTTGTTCAAATTATATGATAACATCGTGTCATTAGTGTCTTTAATATTTAAAAAACGATCTTTCGCATTTTGTAAAAAATACGTAGGCGGTCCTATAATAAAGGTACAGACGTTGTGATTATACATGATCTGTGTACGTAGCCTCGAAGTCACGGATATGTATTATTACATAGGAGAGAGGAGTAGTAGCCGTGCAAACGTTGTTGCCTTCCACCCACTAATCGGAGTTTGGCAAACGAATAAAATGGCCGATGTGATTGAAAATTATTCCAAATTTGAAATGCGCACAGTTATCAAATTTTTGCAAGCACAAAAGGCGTGAATCAGAGAGAGATTCATCATTAGGTAAGTGAATGTTTATGGCTACAATGTTTTAAGCCGAAAAGAAATGTGCGTGTAGTGCAACAAATTCAAATGTACCGTCCGATTATCTTTGAATCTTTTGTAATTGCAATTATATATACATATATATGTATATATATCTTTCTTGATTGTTTTTATAACAAATAGCAAAATGTTCATTGATTAGCTTTATACAAAGTGTATGTTATTTATTATAAAAAAAAGATTGATTGAAAAATCATAAAAATTATTAAAATAATATATGGTATTATCTTGCTTTATAAGTAAGTAAGCAAGTAAGCAATTAAAAATATTAAAGTAATATATAATAAATTAAAAAATACGTTTTGATAAGAGACAGGAAAAATTATAGTAAGCCCTTTGTTGAGACTCTCTTTACGATAATAGTCCGTGAGACAGTACAGGTTTCAAACAGTATATGTGTCAAATTTATTTTATAAAGTAATTAAAACGGTTTATAAAGGCTTATAAGCAAGGAATTTGGGACTAGTATTAATAATATATGTATATCGATTCCTTTAACAAGGACTCAATCTGGGATCAGAATTTTAAATATCCAGAAGCGGATTCTGGACCTTTCAGACATGGCAAAAAAATGATGCTGACCTTCATTTTTGCTAATGGCCACTCCTTAATGCCGAAAGTCACTTCTAGAAGCGCCTTACTCTTATGCCTTATTTTACATGAGTTTTAAAAATGTGGTGTAAATAACGTTTCTTTTACTTTATTATTACGTGAAATTTATTTGTGCATAATTCAACAAATAAATTCCACGTACTACTAAAGTAAAAGACACGCCATTCACATCACATTTCTAAAACACATGTAATAAGTCATAAAGATGCGGCGCACCAGATAATGACCTTCGGTACTAATGAGTTGCCATTAGTAAAAATAAAAGTCATCATCGTTTTTGCCATATCCAAAAAGCCCAGAATCCGTTTTTGGATTTCTGGTTGAAACATCCCTCTTGTAAGTTTTATACTTTTATATTTCTTCATAGAGCATATTTGTAAGTGCTTGAGAGATAGATTTATTGATAGATATGATTAATGACAAAAATAAAATATCTTTACAAGTGATATCGATATTTTTACAAGAGAAACAATATCAATGAAATATAGCCCCTTAGTACTATTTTTAATGTATCAAATAGTATTTTAAAAAATTGTAGTAAGTTTTTATAAATACTTCTAAATATTTTCAATTATTAACAATATAGGTATTTGTGTTCAGTCGTTAATTATTCGTTTTATTATTAAACCATTTTCTTGTGATAAATGAATACTATCTTATTGCAGTTTTCCTACTTGATATCGTTGAATGTAATTGCTGATATTTGCATTAATCAAAAATAAGGGAATCAGTCCCATTATATTAAGTTCAAATATTCTAACAAGAAGAATATTCGATAAAAAATTATACATATATCGTAACAAAAATTCCATTTTTGAAATGACAATCAAAATCAGACAAAAAAATGAAGAAATTTTCATTTAAGTTTACATGCGATTAATTAATGGAAGAGGAGAAAGAAAGAGAGAAAGGATGTGCAAGATAAATTTGTATAACATTAAAAATGAAAAACATCTCTTTTAAATAAACTATACTATACATATCGTCCCGATAAAATAAATATGCGGCATCCGGCGCGCATATTAATCTCTTTTTGCGCAGACGAAAGATACGAACGGAAAATTTCGGTCGCGGAATGTTCGTGGCACATTACACGGACGGACGGGCGCGTTCTGCCGTTCGCTAGTCGAAAATTTCGAGAGCGTGCGCGGATCGAGGTCGCAGCGGTAGGTAGGTAGGTAGGTAGATAGATAGAGAAAGGCGGAGAAAGAAAGAGGAAGAGGGTGAGTAGGAAGGTTGGAGAGGCGAATGGAGGGCTCTTGGATGCATTAATCATCTCCGTGCCTCGTCCGCTCGCGGACTCCCTGACCCTTTTCGACCCTCCCGCTCCGTCACTCATCCTCCACCCCGCGCCGAATCCTTTCTCACTTTACCTCCCGCTCGCTTCTCGAGAGCCGCGCATCTATAGGGTGTTCCGCGAATACCCGGATAGTAAAATTAACGATAACGCTGAAGCTGGATCATAAAGTCGTAAAAGGAGTTCTAGAAATAAAGAATCGCGATTAAAGTACATTTTATAGAGTGCTATTTTCTACGCTCTTGCAAATTAAAATAAAAATTTTACTTTACAAATGCGTATTTTTATGAGAAAAGCGAGATCTAAAAATACTATTCACAGACATATTTAGTTTAATATTTTAAGATAAATAATTATATACAGATATTTAGTGTCAGTGTGTACAAGGATCTCTTCGATCACCATTTCTCGGAAAGCAACGGCAAACCAACGATACTACTCCCTCCTTGCCAAGAGAAAATTCCTCTAATTTGGCCGTTCGGAAAAGGCGTTAAATTGAAGGTCTATTGTCATATGTCTGCGGAGAAACTATAAAAAGACGCACATCGCAGATATATGTAGAGGAGTTACTAATAATACTATAATAATTATACAGGGTGAATCACTAAAGATGTTATAAACTAATATTTCTAAAACTAAACAAAATATGAATTTCAGAAATATTAGCCTGTAACACCTTTAGTGATTCACCCTATGTTTTTAAATGACAGGAACATTCACCCTCTTTAAAGATGATAATGAAACAAATTTTATTTAAAAGCCTTTAAAGTCAGATTGATATGTGAATAAGATGGGTCTCTACTGGAGAGATATATCTGGGACACCCTGTATATCTATTCTGAGAGGTGGAACACGCACGCGTTTCGAGAGCGACGGGTGAGATAAATAAGCGACTCGACGCGCGCCAGCGTTCCGCGCGAGTCTACGAGACGCGGATGCCTGCGTTCGCAGAGCTCGAGGTCGTCGCGACGAAAGGCGGCGCAAACTTCTGTAGGTGCGACGATATAGCGACGCTTTCGACGAGTTAGACTTTCGCCTCTTTGTCGCTCAAAATTTTCGCTAACCAAAAAGATCGATTTTAAACTTAGAATAGAAGTAAATATAATATAAATAGGCAATTAGAGCCACGCGCGGTAAATAGTGCGCACAATGTTAATAATTAAATTTAATATAAATTAGTATAAATTCAAAAGACGTACGTTTCGACCCTTTATTTGGGTCATCTTCAGCGCAACGAAATTAATTAACTAACGCAACTTAAAGCAACATGATTTTAAATAATAAAATATGATTTTAAAAATAATATAATCAACCATAATTTTGATTGGGAGGGGGTCAGAATCTTAGACGTCGAACCTCAATTACGCAGGCGATTAATTTCTGAAATTCTCTACATAAAAAGGCAGAAGAACGGTTTGAATTTGCAGATGGACACGGAAACTCTTCCTGATGTGTATCTTGGGGTGCTTGATAAGCTTCCCAGGATTTGATTTTGGTTTTTATTCAGTTTGATGAGACATAATTTAGTGACCGGCGCGATGTTTCAATTTAATTTACTGCGGCCGGAGAGAGCGAGGGACCGGATCGAGAGAGCGCGCGGGATCGATCGATCTTCGCGATCGAAGCGGACGAGAATAGAGTCGAGGTCACGTAGGTTGGTCCGTGGAGGTAATAGAGCCGTGGAACGGGCAGACACCTCGCAATTTGGCTAATGGTCTTCCACCGGCACCTCGGGGGATATAGTCGACACGGCGCGCCGCCCAAGAAACACACCGGTCCCTGCGGCGTTCGAACCCTAACGAGAAGGGCGGCACGCGCGCTCTCTCGCTGCATCGCGCCCCTTTCTCCCTTCCCCCTTCACCACCTTCACCCCTTAGCGCGCGCCGCCTCCGCTTCCGATAGTTTGCCGAGCGGAAATTGCGTGCCGAACACGGCAAATATGATTGTTTCTCGTGACGTAGTCACAGGGGGGGAGGGGGGCGAAGCTTAAAGGTGAGAAAACGTAACGACAATCGATCTTAAAGGATGGCTTTTCTATGTGAGGAATAACGAAAACTTACCAAATCTTTAATTCTTATCAACGGAAAAAATTTCTTACATACATCGTTACTTTATACGTGTGTGTGTGTGTGTGTGTGTGTTTTTTTTCTTTCAATTACGACGCGTAAAATGGATTTTTGAAAAACGCAGGACGTTCGATATTATAAAAAAACACATCACGCGAGATGCGGTCTAACGGGTTACGGAAACAAAAGTTTACAACGTAATCCCGCAAACCGAATATGCGAAACGTATCCATCGAATTGCTGCCGTAAATACAATTTTTTTGACACGACAAAAATACAAAAAAAAATAAAATAAAACGATTTTTTTATACATCGTACGCGAAGTGAACTCGCAGAGGAAGGGGGATTTAAAACAAGATCGGACAAATAATAGCAGCAGTCGGATAGAGAGCTCCAAGTACTTGAATCTTTTTCTTAAATAATTACGTCGTCGTACAAATTCATCGCGATCAATTGTAATCGTATGAATTTACCACATCGCCATAAATATTTAATGCATGCATGTACAGTTTATATATACTTAAATTGAGAAATCTTTAATATCACGTATATAAAGTTAAGCCTTTTTAACCCTTCGAGGACGGCTATTTTTTGGAAAAATCCAACACTTATAAAAAATATTTATTTAATGAAAATATAGTTTTGATTTTTACAAATGAGTTAAAGTATGATATTTCGTCCATACAGCAATCAATTACATAGAAACCAACATCATATTCTACACATTCATACTTTGATTTTGATCTTCTCTTTCTGTTTCTCACTAACTAACTACAGACGACACATCTTCCTTGTTCTTTTACCAGAACCAGATCGAATAAAAGAAAGGATATGCCTATCAATAAATCTTTTTGGAAGTTCTCCTATACTTGTTTTTCCTCTAGTTTTAATTAATTTTGCATGTTGATTGATAATTCCCCTGATTCTCTGATCAATTGAACTCTGAAGTTGCCAAATTAATTCCATTTCAAAAAACTAAATTTTAGAAGAAAAATGAGTGAGAAACATGAAAAACCGCGGCATTTATCGATTAAAGTTAAAAACTTATATGTATGTTTGCCGTCTTTTAAAAAAAATCTCAAAACTATATATATGCATCTGCCGTCCTAGTTAATAAACATTAAAATCTCAAAGGAGTCGGTCCCGTTCCGTTGAATAAACGAAATATCGCATATCGATATCTTGATATCATCTCTAGCCCAGTCGAGGGGTGGGGAACTGCGGTCGCGCACGTGAACGCGACCGCACGCGAACGGCAATTATCCGGCACGGCTACGTGGTCGACAGTGTTGGCGGAGAGAGCAAGAGAGAAAAGGAGAGAAAGAGAGAGAGAGAGAGAGAGAGAAAGAGAAAGTTGCTATGAGCCCGGCGGATCCCACAGGCGCGATTGCGGACCCGGGGCTAGCAGGGCGCTGTCGCCACCAGCCGACGCCCTTTTTGCCGGCACGTTCGAGTCAGCCTCATAATTTCGGCGAGCCGCGTTATACGTACCAGAATCCTTTGCCGCCTCCATTACATTAATATTGGAAATAAAGAAAAAGAATAGATCTGTAAAAATAGGAGGAAAATACTCTATTTGTATATCTGAAAAATGAAAGATCTTGCGATATGATATCTGACGATGAAGAAGAAATCTTTCCTTTTTTTCGCGATATACGGGTCTAAAATTATCATCGGAAAATATTGCTGGAATCACACTAACCTCGATTCACCCTTCATTACGACGCAAGTATCTACGAGACTTTATTCGGCTCGATCCGGCGATCGATCGCTATTACAGTCGACCGAGAAACCGACCAAAGTAAGATCGATGTGTTATACTCATCACCGGGTATACATACATATATCGCGCCGTCATTATTTCGCGATCGATGGCCGACTATGGTTGGTAGAACGTACGGGCGATCGAGTCGCGTCTCTAAATAAGGCCGCGCGAATTTATTCACGCATCGCGAAAACTGTCGATCACTTTGATCCGTCTGGCGCGAAATCGACCTTCTTTTTTGCAGTTTCTCTCCGCCGATCCCCCGGTTTTTGCGCCCTTGCCGTACCAACCGCAGGATCCGCTCGTCACTCGGCTCAAGTGGCCGATTTACGCGTCGTCACGCACATCCACCCTTCCTCGGAATCGCCCTCACTCGCACGAGAGAATGGAGGTCACCCTCGCGTTCTATTCTGTATCGCTAGAAGGGTCGCGTGTATGATTTAGAATAGAATAGGGCGAAGGAAACGATTTATGACGCTGGAGTTCGACGATTCTAGATGATCATAGAACCTGACGATTTTCTGCGAACACCAATTTCTTGTATTTACATATTTCATCGTATATCTTTTATACTTTCCATTATACTTTTCTAATATTAAATAGAATTAGATTTTTCGATTTAATTGAAGGTAAAATTTACAATGAAAGCTTATACATTTTATTTTGTTCCTGTGCTAGTGTATATTAATTATATTTCGGTTAGATATTACTACTCTTTTCCGCGTACCTGCTCTCGTGCTGCGATCCCTCGCTCGCTAACCTCCACTCGTCGCGAAGGGGTGGCCACTCCTCGCGAGGCAGGAGGGTGCGTCAACTGTTGCACGATCGCTCAAACTTTTCAGTCACAACAGCAAAGCCCGCGGCGAATCGCCACTTGCCGCGCGAAGGATGGTTCCCCTGCCCCCTACTCTTCTCGTTCTCCGTAGATAGGGTGGTTTGACAAACGAGGCGGATAAAACTGTTCACGCGTCGTCTAGAAATTCTCGAGGTATTAATAAGCGGCTCCCCGCGGAATAATTTTTCTTACGATGTTCCGTTCTACGTGACTCACCCACGTGAATTCACGTCGACTTGATGACAGAGCGTTCGTCATTCTCGCCGCACTCCAGATTATTGAACAAATTAAAATTATCTTAAATTTACGAGAGAATATTAATATATATTTTAATTTAAATTATAAAATAACTATATTAGCTATGATCAATCTCTTCCCCTCTCCTCTCTCTCTCTCTCTCTCTTTCTCTTTCTTTCTCTTTCTTTCTCTTTCTCTAGTCGATTCTTTCTTGATAGAACTGTATATAAAGAAAAAGTCAGTAAGAAAGCGCAAGTAATGTTTGAAGAGAATATTTTAAATTATAAAATATCTTTTGCGGATCAAGAGTTGCGATACTTCCGACATTTTAACGACTTTATTCGTTGTCTAGTCAAATGTTAATTCTTTAAAACTATTGTATATATCACGACGATACGGATAAGCGAGTATTGTCACGAGTTCTTAACAAATTAATCGATGAATTAATTCTCGTTCAATATACTGTCCTTCGATTAAGGCAGCAGCATTAGAGCGGTTTGATGGAAGAGAAAAAAATGAAAAGAGAGATGAATATAGAAAAATCCCCACAAATTTAATTAACATCACACGCTCTTCTCCTTTTCATTCTCTCAATCTTCTGACATGACATGACAATCGCACTAAAATTTATTTTCGAAATACACACTTGTGTGATACACTAGAAAGTTACGCATGAATAAGTTTGTAAACTAACAGTAAAGTATGCAATAATTCCAAATTTTTGTTTAATTCCAATTGGTTAAAAAATATAATTTAAAATTTGTATTTAATTAATTTATACAACCAAATTAAGAAAAATTATTTCTTTCGCCGCAAATGCATTTTTTTATCCATCATATCCGAAAGACATTCATTATTTCACCTTGTAATATTTCACAGCGGCTACGATCGAAACGCTAACGCACGAATTTTAGCTGCTTTTTGTTACGGACAGCAATCTCGTAACGTCGGACTCGCGAGGAGCAGGACGGACGGGGAGAGATTCGTCAAAATTTCAACGTAGCGGACCAGATAACAGCGGGGCCGACAAGCAAAATAAAAAACGCCCGGATATCCGACGCGCGGGAGTGCGAGTGCGGTCCAATGGCGTTGCAATTTCATATCCTCCATCCCGAGAGGAAATCCTTCGAGCGAAACAAAAACGCGCAACGTGACCGACGACGACGATGAGATTCGGTCGGAAATTCCGCGAGCGACATAATTCGACGGAATTTTTGCCGCGGTTTCCTCGAAATTGAAATCCTCGTCGAGACGAGGAAAACGATTGCGGATACGATAATTCGCAAATGCATGAAAGAGACAGAGAGAAACCTCTCATCGCGGTTTATATTTTTAATACTTGACGGATTTTTTAAGAGCGAACGAATATCGTGTTGAAGAGAATTCATTCATATTGACGATTTCGATCATTTTATCAAATTCACTTATAAGAATCAATATTATAAAAAATTCTAAAATATCCTTAATAAAGTTTTGGGATTGGTTCAAGACGACTTTTAAATAAAATCTCCCTTCTCCGTCGACATTCAGCGCAACATTCGAGAACGAATTTCCCCAAAAAAGAAAAAAATCGAGCTGAACTTTTTTGAAACTTTTTACAAAATTCTTTGTATCTTCGCTTGACCTATCTCGGCGTACATTTCACTGGCGCATGTTACACCCCGTTGCGTCGCGTCCTTTCATCCCCGGTGAAATCCTTCCGGGGCGAAAGCGGGCGTGAGCCCGCGGGCGATTAACTCGCGAAACTCGTGCGCTGGAAAAATCCGACGAGAGAAAGAGAGAAAATGGTGGCAAAAATTTCGTCGGAGAATTTAACCGGCGACTTCCGGCACGGCATTGGGCTCGGCTCGATCCGACGCGGGAGAAACGTCGCATTTTCCCTTCCCCTTGCTCCCTCGCTCCTCCACCCGAGGGATTTATTCCGTTCGTTGAATCGAGCGCAAAGGACAAAGGTAAAATCCGCGAGATCTCTCTCCGGGGAAAGAGGAGAAGGGGGGAAAACGATGAAGAGGAGGATAACCTGATGAACAGGAGCAAGGAGTAAGAGGGATGACGAGATCGTAGACTCGCGAATTGCGGATCCCTGAGGGTCGGCCAGGGAAACACGACATGCGGAATGAGGAGAGCCTGGGATTGCGGAAGCGACGACGGTGGCGGCGGAAGATCCGGGAGTATGGCAGCGAGTGGCGATTATGGCCGAGTCCTAGCCTAGGAACAGCTATCTTCCATCTAGAGTCTAGACTCCGGAGCATATAGCCAGCACGCTCGAACGTTAGCGAACCTTCCTCTCGCCTGTGTGCCGCGTCATCGAGGGCAGGACTACCGGGTGCTCTAAAAAAATAATTGTTTTATCTGGTAAACGGAGAAAAAAATCTTAAATAATGAAAATATTTTTGTCAAAAAAAATATAGGTATGAGATAAATATGGATTGTTGAAAAGTTTATAAAAAAATTATATATTTGTCAAAAGGATTTGAAAGATTTTCTTTTATTGTACTTGTAAATACGTAAATCTTTTTAAGCACATATGAATTAAGCAAGATTCGAAAGATTATTAATGAAAATAGATATATAAAATTTCCTAACACACAATTTACATTTTTTATAAATTTTTTATTACATTCCGCTTCCGCCGGTCAGTCGTATTGTAATTCTTTCTGATCTGTGTTTAATTTTATATATAACGCAAATAATTTAATTCACCGTATTTATTCACATACGCATACAATGAAGAACAATTCGAAATATTGCATAAACGTCTCTTATTTCATGATATTTAAAACAAAAAGCATTTTCTTTCGAAAATATTGTTATTTCTTCTTTATTTCTCTATATCCCATACATTTCATATCATCTATATTTATTATATTAATTATATTTACTATTATTATGCTGTCTATCATTAAAAATATCTTTTTTTTTTAATTTATTCATGTAAAGCTGATATTATTATATTATTCCGACAAATATATATAATAAATATTCTAAATTTGATAAGAAGTTAATCAAATTTTGGCATTTTAATTTAGGCAAGCAAATCTTGCGTAGCGGTCATTAATTTTGTCGTAGTAACCATCGTATAATAACGCGTGATCGTAGATCAAGTGTATCACAGAGAAAACATTTTGATGATCTCGAAATACGGCCATATAACAAACGACACGTTCGCGGTGTCACCGCAGGCACGTCGTCGTATCGCGGCACTTTACGACCACCCGGTATATAATGGCCAGACCCCGCCACGCGAAATATATAGATGGTGAATAAAAGTAGATTGCCGTGGCAGCCGGGTTACGACGGAAAGCAGCATTTTTATGTCTCATGTATGTCTGCGCGTGATTCCGCGAGATGTATCGATTCCGTCCAACTATACTTAAAATTTTCCGATATAGTGCGTGCGTGCATGCGTGCGTGCGTGCGTGCGTGCGTGTATAAAATCGGTTCATCTCGAAACACACATTTTCTTCAGTTTAGATATTGTTAGTATTTTATTCAAATCAAAAAGGGAGAGAGGGAGAGAGAGAGAGACAGAGTAGATCGATAGAAATGATCAAATTATTAACGACGATCCAGACGAGTTTGCATTCGCAAATCTTATGATAAAGATTTTGTAAATCTTTTGAAAAAAGGTTACATCTAACCGATCATTTTGTTTTTTATATATGTATATTACAGTAGATAGAACCATGTGCAATGAACCTCTGAATCATGTGCACTTTAAATTACATTGCCGACTCTTTTAATTTTTGAGATACGACACTTTAAAGTATGTATTTCTGTTCCTGATTATATTCAGTTTTTGTACTGTATGTTATTCATACTTTGTTGACGTTTCTTGTTTATGTACGCTACCTCTTTTGTCTTCAATATGACTGTTACATTATCGTCAATAGATTTTACCTACTTCTGTCACTTCTTAAATTTCTGTCAGCTTTCGACATGCGATTGTATAAGTTTTTGAGTGCAAAGAGGGAAACTTGTATTTTATTGTTCTACTTCGGGTGGGAAAAAGGATCCCGTCTTGCAACCCCCCCCCCCCCCTCTCTCCGTTCCGATAAAACTTTAACCTAAACCAAACTAATTTCTATTTTTGAAATAAAAATTAGGTTTGGGTTAGATTAGATTAAGTTAAAATATTGTTGAGATGGAGATGCAGTGAAAAAGTGAAGTTTAAACTTCCGGTAATCATATATAATATCAAGTTTTTTATGCCGCGTATGTGCGTCACCAAGTGCATGTACGATCGAATTTTTTTTTTTTTTTTATTATTCAACTAGATTGCATCAACTTATAAATCGCATGTAAAATATATTGCAAAACCCCACGATCATTCTAATTAAGGAGTTGTAATATTGACGACATGTCTGCGCGAAAGAGCAGAAGACGAAAGAGCGGAGGAAGGGAGACGATGGATTCGTTGGAGAAAACGAGCGGCCGGATGGAGGGATCTTAATTTCATAAGGATCCGTTCCCGAAGGAGATCGATTTTCCTGACCCTCGGGTACGTTAATAACCTCGGGTTGCGCGCGCGCTCGTCCGGCCGCTTATCCCGCCGGAGCCCCGCGATCGCGATAAATAATTTCGTTGGTTATCGCGCCGGCCCGCGCGGCTCGGCTTCTCTTGCAATTTTCATGCGCCGGATATACGGGGTGTCCCGTCAGTAAGTATTTTCTCGGTAATGTCGCTCGAATAAACTCGAAACCAAAATTTCCGAATCGAAATAGAGAATGATTCTATCGGACTATGCAAATATATTAAACATAATAGCTTTATAGATATTGATATATGTATATAGTATATGGGGTGTTTCTCAAAAAAAAAAAAAAAATTTTTATCGACATATAAATATATATATGTGAAATTTTTTTTATATTTTTCTAAGTATTGCTGTAAACTTTTTCCGTCATTTTTTAGTTCTCACCAGATGTTTATCGGCGTGGCTCATATTTCCCGGTGAAAAGCTTCGCTGACCGCGCGAGGCGATGAAATATTCGGCGTGCTGGCGAGCATCGAGTTATAACGGTTAAATTCATCGCCGGTTATTTAACCTTTTTTCCGCCGATACGAGCCGCGATCGATTCGAAGCCCGATTAAGAGGAACCGGGCGCGCGATACATTGACGGGAGAGAACGAGTGGAATTGCGTTAAAGTGATTACCCGCTTTCGCGTTTCGCTCTCTGGACATTAATATTGTAACAAAAAAATAAACGTCCGGTGCAAATGTGTTGACTTATCCAAGTGTCCTAAATACCGATCGTGAGAACCGCAGAACACACGATTATGCGTCTTTTACTTCAAAGATGATGGGGAAGGAGAATAGGTTTACAATTATTTTTTAATAATTCAGCGCGATGTTTAACTTATTTATTGCTCTTACTTGTCTATAATAATTCGAAATATTATACATTCATATTCACGAAATATTAAAAAAATTATTCAAAGAGCATTTTAATAAACTTACATATTTGAAACGTGAGACTAAAGGATTGTCAACGGCCGCCGATCAAATTTCCGCCAAGGAAATTTGATCCAAAGCTCATCATGGAATCTTTAACATTAGAGAGAGAAAAAGCGCAACCATCCCTATACATCCTCTATATGTCTGCAACGTACCAAGATTTACTCTGCTCGAGGCTTGTGCGCTTCGGGTGTATGTATCTGGGTTTGGGGCACGATATGGGGCGGGTGTATGTACATGTGCGGGCGTATATGTATGGCACACGACACGCAAAACGGATGATCGAGCACCACTGACGCCCGAGCCACACGCGGGGTCGGTTTGGGAGCTTGCGAATGGCTATGGCGTGCTGAGGGATGATTAATGCACGGCACCACCACCATCGGTCCCGCAGCACGCCGTCTCTCTGTACACTCGCATCCCCGTTGCCACCCCTTCCCTCCCTCGTTCCCCTCGCGGCATAGGTCGTCGTCGTTTTGCACGCACAAATGCGGAAACCGTTCTCCGGAAGCGGCGTGCGATTCACTGCGTTTGATGCAAACTTCAAGAGCTGCATTTCTCTCTCTCTCTCTCTCTCTCTCTCTCTCTCTCTCTCTCTCTCTCTCTCCCTCCCTCCCAACTCTCATCCACTCCCTCTCTTTTCTGCTTCCCCCTATCCTCCCGCTCTCTCTTTCCTCCCCCCTCTCTTTATCTTTCCATTTTCCGATCACCGCCACATAAAAATCGTTCTGCGATATTTTAACGATGTGAGTTTTTTTTCCGATTCTATGCCTATTCTGGCAGTAAGTTTGCGCTAATTTAAATAAATTTTTTACGATCTTAAATTTTTGCGAGATTAGAAGTCTTTTTCACAATGCGATTCAAGAAATAAAAACAAATAAAGCTTTATTTATTTTTTTATCTTATCGATGTACTGAATAAAATGCCGGGGTTGTATAATTGTTAAATTAATAAAAATTGTCAAAATTGTGCAAACGTATTCCTTTGCCAAATTAAAGTTGATTTTTCTACAGTCCGATATACATAATTTGTTTCCATACTGAAGAATTGAAACTTGCACACCGTTCTAAACAAACGAGATAGTAACATTTGATATCCTTTGTAGCACATGTGTACATATATCGTTAAAATAAAAATTAAATATTATCTATAAAATTTTGTGCTATTAAGAATATGATTAATTTATCCGAATCCGAATAGATCTTTTTTTATCTGTTGACGTTCATGATGCTATTGATGCGATCCTCAGTTCCAGAATGACACGGATATTAAATTTTTCCATAACAATGTCAATCTTTTTTCTCTACTGGTTAAACATATAAAAAAAACTCTATGCGATGTTAATAAATGCAACGCTACCTTATTTAGGAAATATACAATATCACCTAAAAAAAACCTCACAAAGGTAAAAATCCGATATAAATCGACAGTCGAATATATCCGGTTCATATAAAAAAGAGATCACGTCGTCGATGGGATAATCCACCCGTAATGCTTTCAATTAAATGGCCGAGTGTATAAATCGCAAGGACGAATGTCCCATATTCTTACATATATTATAATATTTTCTTTCCTCTGAATAAATAAGTCCGATTTGTATTTTTCCCCATTTCGCGTGGATAAGAATTGTTTTTCCTTCAACTGCTACTTCTTTATTATAAATTTATTATCATAAATTTATAATTTATAATAGATTAAATTTATGATAATAAACTAATAATCTTGCAAATATTAATAATAATTGACTTTTATTCTAGCTAGTCGCTTAACAATTTTACAAAGATATATATGCCAAAAACTAATTGCGGGTAATAATATATACTCAAATCTTTCTCTCTCTCTCTCTATCTTTTATGGATATCTCTACTGATATATATAATTTAATCCATTTACTAACTACAAAACTATATCTTATATTTCACTATTCTTTTCGTATAACTTTCTATGAAATTCGAATATACTTAGAAACCTAACTTACAAATATCCAAATCAATAAATCAATTTGAATCAATGAGTTGAATCAATTAGAATTAAAAAATTATTGTATCCTCGATATTTTTATTAAGAACAATTATGTTGCAAATAGATCCGAAAATCCATATACGAAAATAAAATGTGACCGGGAGCATCACGTATATGCCACTTGAAGCCGCAGAGATGCAAAATTAAGCGTGACACCTTCGTTACCGTGCGAATCGCGCCATAAAGCTTGCGCGTAATAAAATCACATCGCGGCGGCCACGCCGCGAGAAGCAAATACATATACATATAATACCGCAAGAGTGAGAGAGAGAAAGAGAGATATGCCTATCGGCGGCAGATTTATCGCGAAAATCCAGGTTTACCTCCATCCACCGCACTCGGCAATAAAGAACCGAAAACTATCGTCCGGATATTGGTCCATATCCAAACAGAGGACCGGCTGCCGGCTGCTGGTCTCGCCACAAGTAGCACCAGCTACTACCATCGCAATCATCATCCCGTTCCTTTTACACGGAGATCGCAACGTGCGATCTCAAGGAAGCAAACACAATCGTGGAAAGCACGGCAGGACGTGGATGAAAATGGGGGACGAAGAGAGAGAGGAAAAGAGAGAAGAGGAAAAATAGAAAAAAGAACATGAAGACAAAGGGATACAAACGTAGCCGGGGAAGCTTGGCATCGCCCGTAACTACAAGGCTCTGTCTAAGGGTTAAGCCCAATTTGCACGGGGTCATTTTTTATCATGAATTCTCAATGTGGAGGGAATGATTCTTTTGTGCAAAACAGAATTTAACACACGCCAATTTCATTTACGTTTTTGTGTTTCCCACTGTTACAAAATAACATTGGGTTGTGTGACTTTATTCTTAAAATCTTATATATAACACTTTCTGAATAAAAGTCTCTCTCTCTCTCTCTCTCTCTCTCTCTCTCTCTCTCTCTTGCAATTAAATATTTGATTTTTATTATATCAATTCTAAAAATAACTCAATCAAAAGAGAGAGAAAGAGAGAGAGAGAGAATTAAACTCAACTCAGAATAAATATTATGTAATAAATCGACCTCTCTGGGCAAAATTAATTATTCTTGAAAATCTGGCTTATATTTAAATTTTTCACATAGGATGTGTCTAACTCTTTCTTATTTGGAATGTTTTTTCATCTTTGCAAGATGTATAAAAAAAAATAGCAGAATTCTCTACTCATTTATTCATTCATTCATTATCTCGAAATTCCTGTGTGTGTATCATACATGTATACTCATTAATCAAAGATTTTAATTTTTTTAAAATAATATTAGTCTGGTTTCGCAATTCACTTTCTCTTTCACAAGGTTGAGAAGTTGGGTAAAGACTAAGGATAACAGCAGAATTTCTAACAATTCCACGTATTCCTCCCGATATCAACCAGCGAATCAGCGCGTCGCTCGCCAGAAAAAGCGTCGCGTAATCCAGGCTTTAAGTTGAGAGCGGTCTGCGCACCGCATACATGTGGCACCCGCGTCACACGGTGCATTGTACACTCACACACGAACGCACGCGCGCGCACACACACGCACACATATATACATCAGAGCGTGGCGTGTCGTCTACGTGCGGCAGTTCGGCGGGTGCGGGTAACGGGGCTGAACCCGTTGCTCCGGGGTAGCAAGACGAAGGTGGGAGGGAGAGAGGGAGTCGGCGGTGAGCCAGTCGGGGGGGAGAGAGGGGTTGCCAGGCCGGCGGTGGCGGTAACGCGATAAACGGATTAACGGCGAGCTCGAACTCGAGCCCGTAGTTCGGTGGTCGGGTTCGGTTGCGGGGATGGGGTTCGTGCGCCGCACGAAAGGGTGGCGAGGGACGGAGCGGGGAAGAGGGTAGATAGGATGAGAAAGGTACGGTAGGGTGGGAAAGGGCGGTTGGCGGATGTCACGGCATCGCACGTTGCCCGACACCCACGACCCCGACAACCGCCGCTACCGCCACCGCCGCGCTGCGTCCCACGGTTCCCTACCCCTCTTCCATCGGCCCCCCCTCCGCTGCCGCCGTCACCGCTGCAGTCGCCCCCGTGTCGGTGTCGTACCACGCTGCACTACAGCGCAGCTACCCGCGTCAAAGCTCCGCGCTCGGACGGATTCCCCATCCGTGCTATACCACTTTATACGTATACATATGTGCGCGTCTATATATACACTTACCACCTGCACGGTCCGCTCATTAGAGCACGGGACGCAATAGAATAATAATTTATTATGCCTGTGGACTATGCTCGGAGAATTGTCGGTGCCACCGGTGGCAGCGGTGCGACTTAACGGGTGAGATATAATATAAATCGAATGAGATCAGATTGAGCATACATATTGCGATATTAATTATACGCTCGTACTTGTTAAGCATTGTAAAATAACGCGACGGAAATGAATTATTTTTTGACGAGTTTTTGGAGTCAGCTTTTTACCAATGAAAACGTTAAGGAATTTCAAACGGCCATCAGTAAAATTTTAGTTTAGGACTTCATTATCACGATATTTAGTATTGAATGCCGAAAAATGAAGAAATTGATAACTCTTGAATAAAGTTCTTACTAATGAATTGACTTGAGAAATTGAACTAACTTCATTCTTGAAACGGATCTCACGTGTGCTCAGATGTATATCCTGTATACGCATTTATAGCTAAGCGCGTAATATTATATAGAACGCTGTTTTGCTATTTAAAAGTTTCTCTTTTAACGCCTACGAAGATCTGTACTATCGAGCTGATTCATCCCTGAGCAAAAGCGAAAGAGTCATATCCCGTCATACATATGACGCTGCCATCGATCGCTTCCAAGTTTCATCAGAACCACCACACTTGCAATTCTTCATCGCATCCATCCCCCGCAGAGAGGATAGATAGCGAGAATATCCTTAGATACCTATACCTGAGAACATCCTCACGCAGAAGAAATCGAAGGTAGAAAAAGCAAGAATACTAGAGGAAGAAGTCGGAATACGAAGCATTTGCGCTGCCACGGGCATGGCGCAGCTTTTACGGTCGTGCGCCTCGTTTCACGGCGGTTTGATAGTGTCAGGATGAAGCGATGGAGAGCGCGAGGACCGAGATAATGGCGAGAAAGCGAGGGTGTTAAGAAGAGGACAGTGAAGACGAGAGGGAGAGAGAAAGAGAGAGAGAAGCAGCGAATCGAATAGTGGAGAAGGCAACCGAGGCAAAATGGCGTAGTACCAGCGGCAACGACTCGCGGGGGAGTTGCGAGGGGGAACGCGAGGCGAGAACGCCGTGCCCTGCATTTTATCGCGGTGGCTTCATCTTTATTTATCGCCGATACGACTTTACGGCATATATCCTCCGTATTCCCTGCGGGATCCCGCGCACTACGTGCGCTGACGAGAAAGAAAGAAAGAAAGAGAGTGTTGTACGAGTAAAAAAGAATGAGAGAGAGAGAGAGAGAGAGTGAAAGAGCGAAGCAAGCTAGGGTGGAAGCAACGGGGGATCGGAGGCGATGGTTGACTTCTCGGGAATGCCTCGAGCATTCCCAGATAATTGTCGAAGTTAGCTCTGCGCTGAGCGAGACGTATAAGAGGGTGGAGATTGATTTCTTCTTGGTAAAACGAGACAAAATCGTACGACATATTAGGCGAGTACACGCGACTCTTATTTATCTAACAGAAGCATTTTTGACATTATACACTATTAAAAACGCAAAAAATAGGAAAATTTTACTCTTAATTATAACAAATAGCGTCGTTGTTCCTTACTTGATCCATCAATGTTCTTTAGACACACGTTATCGCTATTATATATATATATATATATATATTGAAAGAAAAAATAATATATGCATATAAAAGATAATATATCTAAAAACAAAACATATTAAAATATAAAGAGTTTCGCGCACGCGCATTCAACATAAATTTTTTGTATTAATATAATTTTTTTCTACCGCTACAAATGATTCATTAACCGCATAAACGCATCGGGGCGCGAGAATTTTCTCAGC
This sequence comes from Formica exsecta, assembly GCF_003651465.1. Classification (NCBI taxonomy): domain Eukaryota; kingdom Metazoa; phylum Arthropoda; class Insecta; order Hymenoptera; family Formicidae; genus Formica; species Formica exsecta. Next base: position 58,251 of record NW_021850836.1, read on the forward strand.
ATAATCGCAGCAAGCGTGTGCGTGTGTAGGGGATGCCCGAGTGTGCATGCAGCTCGCTCGTTATCGACGATCGTGTTTGAGCAATCTCCTTCGCCTTCGGCAGCGGACGCATTGGATAAAATGAGAGAAAAAGAGAGAGAGAGAAAAAAGAGAGAGAGAGAGAGAGAGAGAGAAACGACCGACAATACGGCGAGCACGCGAGGGCCATTAAAGGAGCAAGACCTCCCTCGCAATAAACGCCGCTCGTCACGCCCGCTGGAAATGCGGGGCGTGCACGCGTGAAGCGCGTGTGCTTGCGACGTACACACGTACGCGGTAACGACGTAATATAGAGCGCCTCGCGCTAACGACACGCGCGCAGCGTTTTCAGCGACACGCAGAGTGAGGTCGTAAAGCTCGATTCACACCGCGCGGAAATGCATGCGCGACTCGTGTGCGTCCGGGTTCATATTACGATCTGCTCGGATATCCCTCGGATGCGTGAGCGAGCGTTTATTGCCACCCTAGATAGGTTTCTTCCTATGAGAAACGCAGAACTGAATACGAAACTTTGCAAGACTATGAACATAAAGTAACGATAATTATAAGATGCTTTTGTAGCAAAAAAGCTATAAAAATAAATTAATTTTGTTGATATAAATAGCAGTTAATAATTTTGTAATAATAGAAGATTTAAAAATCTGATGTTTGTGTATGCAAGTATTGAATGAAGATATATCAATATTTTATATAATACAAAATAATATTTTACATGCTCACACACCCACATATTTTATAAGGCATTTAAATATCTTTTCACAATTCCGTATTATATATTCGATTATACAAAACATATTATGCTGAAAATGTTTTTGTCTCTAATTTCCTTTCTCATCACAATGAAGATACAAGCAGATCAAGACTACTTACGATAACAGCTGATATTATCAGACTGTCACCGTTTCAACACTATATAATACAGAGACATATCTTGAAGTGGAAACCGCCACAAATATCATTTCTTGAAAAAAAACCAAGACTTTTATACAGATCCAATATATGAAACTAATAGATTTATCTAAAAGAGTCTTAGCACTTTACTAACAACAGGAAAATGACATCTGAATTTTTTTTTTAAATGATCGGAATATAATACATAAGCAGGTCTCAATACATAAGGATAATTAAATTGGAATAATTATATGCAAGAGAGAAAGAGAAGAGATTAACTTGATAATAAATATTCTTTACATCATTCACAATTCCTTTCACAAATGAAAGTATTATCTTTGTATATAAAAGTATTATCTATGTTTAATTCCTCTGAGCATGCAAACAAGATTTAAAATTTTAAATGTCGAACAATTTTGATTTCATAAGTACATTATTTGAAATTAATAATAAGAGGAAAAGGATAAAAAAATTGATTATTTAAAAAAATGCTACATATACATTCGCATTATTTAAATATGTGTATTACACTTGATATTTTCGAAACGCGAAATTAGGAGATTTAAAAATACTATTAAAAGACTGTTTAGAGGCTGCCCGGGGAAGAGCAATTTGCGATCAGAGCAGCTCGAAGAGCAGGTGATCGGAAAAACCGCTGAACAGTCGCGTCATGTGCGAGAAAACGTGGCGACCGGAGACAAGAAAAATAACTGGTATGGAAGCAAAAAGAAGATGCTGTGCCGCGCGAATGCGGGAGAGAAGAGAAGCGAAGTGGGGATGGGGGAAAAAAGCGGGAAAAGGGATGTTGACGCACGTGACCCGAGCGGTCGCGTGCGAGCATCCATCTCTCGGTCTCATCGCCCACTTTTTTTCCCTCCACTCCGCTCCACATCTCTGATATCCCTCTTCCTTTCGTCCGGCATATAGTCTACAATGCGTTTCAAAGACAAAGACGAGCAGCAGCGGAGAGAAAGAACGGAAGAACGGATTTATTTTGCTTGTCGGCGAAATTAAATTAATACCGATACTGCATCCGGTAAAGTCAATATTTTACAATTTACAATACAATAGTATTTTGCTTAAAACGTATTTTTTCTATCAAGTATTTTTTCTATCTTTTTATATCAAGTGTGTATAGCACATTTTTGTATAATAGAGAGAGAGAGAGAGAGTGTGTGTGTTGCACATTGTGTGCGAGAACACACGATGTAGCGAAGTGTGTTTTTTGTTGAACGACTGTTTTCGAAAGTACGAGTGTGATTGAAAAAAGGGGGTACCAAAATTCACGAGTTTCTAATCATTTCCGAAACCCCGGAAATGATTCCTCCTGATCTTTTGTCAACGGCCATATTTTACATGATCGTGGAACTATGTGAAATTTAGTCAATCGAAGGGATAGCAATGTTGTAATAAGTGGATTAGAAAGATTTCTCTTAAAGTGTAAAATAATAATTTAAAGGATTACGTACTATTACTTTATCTCCCGAAATGTGTGATATATGTTGCAAGACGAAGATTACGATTTTAATAAAAGATCAGATCTTATTAGATTTTCATTGACCTGCCGTCTCACATTTAACTTACGATCTATATGCGTGTATACGGATTTTGATCTCTCCGCTATTTGTGATCCAATTAGAGAGTCTTAGGTTGAAACGACCATTGTCCTCGCGAATTAGGTACCTCTTCTCATTCATTAATTGTTATTAATTCTTGCTCTTTGTATTCTTCTACTATTATAAATTATCTTTATCTCGATTGATTTCGAGATCGTTTGATCGTGTAATGCTTTTCAACGGCTGACGATGCAGCAACGATAGCACATCAGGAAATATGAAACTAATAGATTTATCTGAAAGAGTCTTAGCACTTTACTAACAACAGGAAAATGACATCTGAATTTTTTTTTTAAATGCCCGATATATAATACATAAGCAGGTCTCAATACATAAGGATAATTAAATTGGAATAATTATATGCAAGAGAGAAAGAGAAGAGATTAACTTGATAATAAATATTCTTTACATCATTCACAATTCCTTTCACAAATGAAAGTATTATCTTTGTATATAAAAGTATTATCTATGTTTAATTCCTCTGAGCATGCAAACAAGATTTAAAATTTTAAATGTCGAACAATTTTGATTTCATAAGTACATTATTTGAAATTAATAATAAGAGGAAAAGGATAAAAAAATTGATTATTTAAAAAAATGCTACATATACATTCGCATTATTTAAATATGTGTATTACACTTGATATTTTCGAAACGCGAAATTAGGAGATTTAAAAATACTATTAAAAGACTGTTTAGAGGCTGCCCGGGGAAGAGCAATTTGCGATCAGAGCAGCTCGAAGAGCAGGTGATCGGAAAAACCGCTGAACAGTCGCGTCATGTGCGAGAAAACGTGGCGACCGGAGACAAGAAAAATAACTGGTATGGAAGCAAAAAGAAGATGCTGTGCCGCGCGAATGCGGGAGAGAAGAGAAGCGAAGTGGGGATGGGGGAAAAAAGCGGGAAAAGGGATGTTGACGCACGTGACCCGAGCGGTCGCGTGCGAGCATCCATCTCTCGGTCTCATCGCCCACTTTTTTTCCCTCCACTCCGCTCCACATCTCTGATATCCCTCTTCCTTTCGTCCGGCATATAGTCTACAATGCGTTTCAAAGACAAAGACGAGCAGCAGCGGAGAGAAAGAACGGAAGAACGGATTTATTTTGCTTGTCGGCGAAATTAAATTAATACCGATACTGCATCCGGTAAAGTCAATATTTTACAATTTACAATACAATAGTATTTTGCTTAAAACGTATTTTTTCTATCAAGTATTTTTTCTATCTTTTTATATCAAGTGTGTATAGCACATTTTTGTATAATAGAGAGAGAGAGAGAGAGAGTGTGTGTGTATGTGTGTGCATATGATCATATTATATATATTATATGAGACAAAATTTTTGTAAATAATATTTTTCGAAATTTTTTATTTTTCTGATATTTCATATTAGAGATAAATTCAATTCACACCTCAATTCCGATAAAAATATCTATACATTTTCAAATTTTTAGAAAATTGAGACTATATTAAAAAACAAAAACATAAACGACAAAAAAAGAACCACAGGCACGTTTTGAAGGCAGCCTTTTTCGCAGAAATGTTGCCGTGACATAAACATGTCATGATACGACGAGAATTTAAGAGTCAGAGGGACGCATCCGTCGCTCAAATATCATCCTGAATCTCACCAAGTTCGCAACGTCGTCAACTCCGCGACTCATCTATATACATGGTGACGATTTTAAAGAGGCAACAAATAAATGGTGTGATCCGGGTCTTTTCTTTCCTTACCCCAATAAGTCGTCTCAATTATACGATATCCATCCTCGCGCGGAAGTAAGCTGCGCGCGATCGGGACTGCAAAATTGCGGAAATCGTAGCCGGAATTAATTCCGAACGGGATACTGCCGATGATTCGCAAGCCGGCCATTCTCGGCCCTTAATGATTCTCAAGGCTATTCCCAGCGAAATTCCGGCCGGTAATTTCGCGAAAGATACCCGATGTTTCGACACACGCTTCCATCTCGTACGAGACACACGCGTGAGAGATATCAATTATTTTGTCTTCATGAAACACATATTTTCTCAATAATAAAACTACAGAATTTAAAATTTTTTATTTTTCAATAAATTAACAACACATTTTTCTGTATCTGATTTATTTATATAAGCATTAATCTTTCTTATGAAAACTATTATTGTTTTTAAAAAGATTTTTTGTTATAACGTCTTATGTTTAAGAGGATTCATTCGAATAAATCACACTATAATAACAACAGCAACAACAACAACGACAATAATAATAATAATAATAAATTATTCGGTAATATCGGGGTAAACTTTAAGACTGTTCCACCAATATTTCGTAATTACAGGATGCGAAATTGTTCATGAATCTTCTGATCAAAGACTGTTTGGAGCAGGACTTTTGAAAATCTTGACGCAAAATCGAGATGCGTTCGGAATAGGCCCGGTGGAGAGATCGACCGCGGTGTAATCGCTATTCCAAGCAATTTCTGCGGCACTGCATCTATTTACGGGCTCGTTACGCCCACTTATGTCCGCGAGGTGTGCCCGAGCGCTCGGCTATTCGACCTTCATCGAATGCCTAAGATAGCATCGAGTCTCTATTTGACAATCAAGAGCAGAGTTCTCAGGCATGAAAGTAAAGAAAGTCGTGGGAGAAGAAAGTGACATTTTCATAGATGATTCAATTAGATTATCGACCGAAAATTACGTAGTATAATTTTGTCAAGGATTATTCTCGAAGAATGTTTCTCGTCATGTATTTCATATTTCTCTGGCATTCCGTTTTGTATTTTGTATTTTATTTATTGATTTTCAAGTTAGACGTAACCTGCTAAACCGGTAATCATATATTATATTTCTAATTGAACAAAACACTCAATGATCGAATTAACAATCTGTGACTTGCTTATCGTCATTAGCCTTAATACAATTTATTGAGATTTATTTAATTTCCTATATCTCGTAATACTTTAGTCGATTAAATTTCGCTTGATTAAATTTCCGTGACACAAACATTTTTGAATTTACGGAAAAATACTGCCAACACATCCCAAATTTTCACATTAGCATGTTAACTCCATGAATATTTCATGTTAAACATGAAAAAATTATAGGACATTCAATCGATTTTTCTATCAAAAAAATCAAGTTGGTCGAAGAATTTGCTCACGTGGGAGAGCTAAAGGCCACTCCGTATCGTACATACGACGCGATATTAAGCGGCGCGTAACACGTGCCCGCGCGCTCGTGGAAGGGAAACGTTGTCGATAAGACATGGTCGGCAGCGGTCGATCCCCGACAGCGGGGAGACAGATCGCACTCGTTGGCCACCGTGTCCGTCGCGATAAGATAAGTTCGCGCCGCCACTCACGGTATATGCGCGTGCTCGCGTGAATAATAATAGAGAACGCGAGGAACGAGTCGCATCGCGCTGTATCGCGACCACACACATACGCACACACGGACACCCATGCTCACACGCGCGTACGTGGGTAGATACCGGCTCATTGGACGCACCGTATAATTAATGGGGACGCAAACCCTGGGTGACGTTTGTATGCAAATGCCGGCATGTACAATCTCTCCCGGTCTCTCCTCGCTCTGGCCGCGGCCTATCACCACGAACGCCGATGGACGCCTCGCTCTCTCTATCCCGCTCGCTCTATCGCGCCTAGTAATTCGCACTAGACAGCGGCTGTCTCGTGTGTGTTTACAACGCGTCTCGGCACGAGGCCTCACGTTCGAACAAAACTGCTCCGAATCGCCAATCGATGCTCATAGCCTGCGACGTTTTTTCCGTAAAGTAGCAAAGGATCGCGATACTGATAAACTAATAGAGGAAAAATATGTAAGCGAACAAAGTAAATATACGGTGGTACGGGGCAACAAGATGACCCAGTGGCACAGACTGGCTGCTGAGGGGGAAGTCCTAGGATCGAATTTCGGTAGGGCCCCGATATTTTTCCTCTCTGTTCGGGAAAGGCTTGCAAACTTGTCAAAATGTGATCGATGCATTGGATTCTCTCACTATCAACTCGCTATTCACGATTACCGGATTATGATCTGTGACGGGTTCTTCTCTGACAACGTAATCGATGATGGAATTCTCCTCGTGAATCCGTTCCATTCTTGACGAAGGAGGGAGGAAGAGGGTATCGTTACGCAACGCGCGCGCAATCGATCGATCGGGAAGTCGCACGCTTCTCAGCCGGTGTGCTTAATCGAGGAGTTAATTTGCGTAATCATCGCGCCACTAGGCTGCGCCAGACTGCACTAGACCTTGGTGATGACTAAATAGCGCATATATATATTCAGTGTCGTTCTCGTTACAAGTGCATTTAAAAGCGTTTAACCCCGCGGCGCCATTAACGACTATAGAGTCGCATTGTTTCGCACATCTTTACCAATATCTATAGCAATATTCGTCGCTAAAAGTAGCCACACTACGTACTTCGTACAAAAATAATCGTCCCGCCGTCGTACGTTCGTTGTATATGTAACAAGAATGACTATAGTTACACGAGGTATGTGTGATTCAGAGAATCGCGTTAATAATAAATACTGCCGGTAAATCCGATAATCCTGCAACGATGACACATCGATTTATGAACGATGTGAATGATAAAGGTGATTTCTCCTTTGTGTAACATTGCAATTTTTGTTACATAAGTGTATACAAAAAATTTGAATATATACATATAATCTCTATCCCAAACTTCTTCTACTAAATTATTGTACTGCTATATTTTATACTGTATTTTATACAAAATAAAAAAATATGAATAAAAGTATATATATATATACATCTTCAGCATAATGTAAAATTGTCTGAAACGAGTAAGAGTACGATAAATGAAAATTGAGATCGGTGGATAAGACGGCGACATATCTTGTTTTTCACGGTTTCTCGTTCCGATTCCTAGACAGATTCTACGGCACACCACGAGGAGACTACCGTTACTTACAATTAAATCGGGCATCCGCTCGCACGGGCGGATCGTTCGTGCCTGACGAACGCAATCGCATGGACCGTAAATATCCAGGTTACGATCCAGGTTTCCCTCGACGCGCCGCGACGGCTTTACGGCTGCGGGAGAGATATCGCAGCCGACGCGTCGCGTCGATCCGCGCGAGCGTGTCTTACGCTACGAACGACTATCGCGTACGCGAATCCGTGGGCGCGTAATAACTCGCAATAAATATCAGACGCAACGACGCATTGGTGCCGCCGGATATATTCCCGGACGCACCGACAAACGCGCCATGTGCTCGTTTAAACACAGAGCGCGAATTGTAATATATATAGAATATATATACATATATATTTTGAAAAAATATTTAAATTTTCAAAGAACTGTGATCGAGACTCAGCGTTATTCGATCGATACTTGCGCTATATATTCGAAAGTCGTAAAGTGAGGTGTGTATAAGTGAGACACGCGTTTCACGGACACCCGGTGGAAGATTATGAAAATGCGCGTCGCGGAACGACCTGGCAGGGCCGCGGCGAAATATATACAGCCGCGCGGCCGTGTATCGTGGGAGCCGCGGCCGGTAGTGGCACGAGGACCATTAATGATGCATAACCCGTTGGCGTTAGCCTGGCAGTCATAATGACCCGGTCGACTGGATGGTTGGCTGCTGGCTCGTCGGTCGGCTGGCTGCCTGCCTGCCTGCCTGCCTGCCTGCCTGCCTCGGCGTGCTCGTGTCGAAACGCGGATGCGTCGTTTCAGTGGTTATATATGAATGAGGCACGCGCATACACATACGAATATACATATATACACAACTTTACATATATATACATATAAAATTTGTATGTGTGCACGTACATATACGCATCGGCGGCGGCGACTGTAATGGCGCTTCTGCCGGCGCCTCTCCTCCTGTCATTATCCTTATTTTCGAATGCCGCACCACAACCGTCTCCTTCCCCCCCTCCCCCCGTTTCTGCCGCCATCGGTCCATCGTGGGCCGCTTTACGGCACCGACGCGCGACCTTATACCACCATCGTGGCTTTTTGCGTTGGAAGCTGCCATCGCCGCCGCACTAGCGGCAGCGCGGTGTGGTGGGAAGGGAGAGGGAGGCAAGATGTAACGCGGGGATACCGTCGTGAGACCGCTAAAATAAATACACCGGAAGGAGATGGAAGCGTGCGTAAAGTCATGTTTACGAGCTGCCAGATTCGGAAGCTGCTGACGTTCACCGATTTTCTGGAACGTGCGTGCGTTCGTAGGCGAGATACGCGGACAAAATACTATGCACGCTACATTCTTCTCCGATTTTCACACAGTTTTAAGAAACTTAGGAGAATTTTAATTAACTCTCTCCTTCTTTCTTTAAATATGTAGGAATACATGCTTTTATGTATTAACATTAAACGCAATTTTTTTAGAAAAAGGATAATGTACAAAATAAGCCGACTTTTTTCTGCCTAAAAAGTAACGTAAATTATGCATGTAATCTTATGCTTTTTGAGGTTCTGAATATGATGGTAGCATTCTTATTTGTCTACAGTCGTGAGAAAATGGTCAAAAATTGTCTTAAAAACTCGAAATAAGAAGTATTTTTTAATAGTAATATGATTATAGTAACAATATTTTATCTCAATTATTTAATTATTTGTATGTGCATTACAAAATTTAATCTTATAATTTTTTTCACTGAAAATGTAAAAAACACTGAAAATTAAATACTTCAGAGAGAGAGAGAGAGAGAGAGAGAAATACTAAGCCTAAAATACCGAAATAATATAATAAATAAAATTTAAAATAGATGAGTTTCTTTTTTTTATTCAAAGAATCTTAAGTGTTGTTAGATTTGCATTCACACATATTGTATAGTTATAAAGATGTTAAATAGCTAATACTTTTCATGTTCTTAAAGATTCCACTAATAATAGACGCGATAATAGACTTTTACGCGCTTAGTCTTATTATACTTCATTCTTTTTTTTAAGAAGTTAGGATATTTGATACAGATGAGAATTTTTTATTTCTTATAGAAAACAGATGGAATTATCTACTGCCAGGAAGACATTCATCAGAGATTTTGATATTTCTTCGTTGAGAGATGACATATGTGAATGCTTTTAAGCGTAAAGTTCACTCGAATTGTGAGCCACACTCCTGTATGTGCCACCGCACACGCAATGCTGATTGTGAGTAAAAGTATCCACTTAACGCGCATTCTCATCTCCCAGCAACGATCGCGATAACGCTCGTACGGATAAGTACATACGCGCAAGATAAGAGATATCGCGCGAAGCCGCAAACGCAGTATCTCGAGATGCCTCGAATTAACTATCTTGTCGTTTAAAAAGTAGCGATAGCGACAGCTTTACTCACATGGTTCCTATCTGATTCCTAAAATTGTTCGATTTTTCCTCGTTTGCTTCCTCCATCTATAAAAATCGATTAATTTTAACCGTCGGTTAATCTAACCGGACTTGGTGAAATTGGCCCTGAATGTGTAGAGTGTGATGTTGGTCTCTGTGTAATTGATTGCTTAAAAGAATATTATATTTTAACTCATTCTTAATCAAAGCTATGTTTTTATTAAATAAATATTCTTATTAATATTAATTTTGTAAAAGTTATTGATTTTTCAAAAAAATAGCTGTCCTCAAAGGATTAAGGCGGGCGACACGATCGACTCGGCAACCTCCTTAATCCGTACCAACTATCCTATCTACGGCATTCCGCGCGGCGTACCGAATTCGCGCGTGCTGCACGTGGCTGCCAAGCCATGCCGCACGTCATACCGTTGCCACGCCGAGCCACGCCACCGCCGTCGTTGCCGCAAGCTCTCGCTAATGAGGATTGTCCTTTCTTGCATGCCGGATAGCATTTCGACACCGGGCGTTTCGAATTTCTCGCGCTCGCGTCTCTCATTCTCTCTCGTGCACGCTTAACCCTCTCCTCCCTTCCAGTCTCTTTGAGAACGATCGATGCCGAAACCATCGAGCAAAACTTTCTCTATCTCGTTTGTCTTTCATCATCTCCCCTTTCCTTTATCCGTTACACGTGATAGTCATCACCATTTAGTTAAGGATAATGATTCTAGGAACAACTCTTCTCGGCACACAGAACTAAGATCGCTATATGCATGTAATCTTATGCTTTTTGAGGTTCTGAATATGATGGTAGCATTCTTATTTGTCTACAGTCGTGAGAAAATGGTCAAAAATTGTCTTAAAAACTCGAAATAAGAAGTATTTTTTAATAGTAATATGATTATAGTAACAATATTTTATCTCAATTATTTAATTATTTGTATGTGCATTACAAAATTTAATCTTATAATTTTTTTCACTGAAAATGTAAAAAACACTGAAAATTAAATACTTCAGAGAGAGAGAGAGAGAGAGAGAGAAATACTAAGCCTAAAATACCGAAATAATATAATAAATAAAATTTAAAATAGATGAGTTTCTTTTTTTTATTCAAAGAATCTTAAGTGTTGTTAGATTTGCATTCACACATATTGTATAGTTATAAAGATGTTAAATAGCTAATACTTTTCATGTTCTTAAAGATTCCACTAATAATAGACGCGATAATAGACTTTTACGCGCTTAGTCTTATTATACTTCATTCTTTTTTTTAAGAAGTTAGGATATTTGATACAGATGAGAATTTTTTATTTCTTATAGAAAACAGATGGAATTATCTACTGCCAGGAAGACATTCATCAGAGATTTTGATATTTCTTCGTTGAGAGATGACATATGTGAATGCTTTTAAGCGTAAAGTTCACTCGAATTGTGAGCCACACTCCTGTATGTGCCACCGCACACGCAATGCTGATTGTGAGTAAAAGTATCCACTTAACGCGCATTCTCATCTCCCAGCAACGATCGCGATAACGCTCGTACGGATAAGTACATACGCGCAAGATAAGAGATATCGCGCGAAGCCGCAAACGCAGTATCTCGAGATGCCTCGAATTAACTATCTTGTCGTTTAAAAAGTAGCGATAGCGACAGCTTTACTCACATGGTTCCTATCTGATTCCTAAAATTGTTCGATTTTTCCTCGTTTGCTTCCTCCATCTATAAAAATCGATTAATTTTAACCGTCGGTTAATCCAACCGGACTTGGTGAAATTGGCCCTGAATGTGTAGAGTGTGATGTTGGTCTCTGTGTAATTGATTGCTTAAAAGAATATTATATTTTAACTCATTCTTAATCAAAGCTATGTTTTTATTAAATAAATATTCTTATTAATATTAATTTTGTAAAAGTTATTGATTTTTCAAAAAAATAGCTGTCCTCAAAGGATTAAGGCGGGCGACGCGATCGACTCGGCAACCTCCTTAATCCGTACCAACTATCCTATCTACGGCATTCCGCGCGGCGTACCGAATTCGCGCGTGCTGCACGTGGCTGCCAAGCCATGCCGCACGTCATACCGTTGCCACGCCGAGCCACGCCACCGCCGTCGTTGCCGCAAGCTCTCGCTAATGAGGATTGTCCTTTCTTGCATGCCGGATAGCATTTCGACACCGGGCGTTTCGAATTTCTCGCGCTCGCGTCTCTCATTCTCTCTCGTGCACGCTTAACCCTCTCCTCCCTTCCAGTCTCTTTGAGAACGATCGATGCCGAAACCATCGAGCAAAACTTTCTCTATCTCGTTTGTCTTTCATCATCTCCCCTTTCCTTTATCCGTTACACGTGATAGTCATCACCATTTAGTTAAGGATAATGATTCTAGGATGTAATTGCAAAATCAAAATGTTAGTTAAATATTTTTTATATTACCATTATTGATTCAAATGTCACAAAAAGCAATATTATGAGATTATAAAAATATAAATATGCAATAAATATTATAAAAATGCAAAATCTTTAACTATATTACGCAGCTTTTGATATAAGCGAGTCCTGATCGAGACTAAATACTCAATATATGTGTTATTCTATATATCTTATCCGTATCTTATCTCACGAACACATTTCGCATTATACTTTACAGACTTTGTACGGCAATCGAGATTTGTAACCCATACCAACGCATTACCACAATTGTACAAGTTTCCCAATAATTATCTGAACGATAAACGCAATCTTTAGACCTAACATTGACACTATACAAATTAACAAGCGATCCATAAACGAATCCTTGTCTCTCTTTTTTCTCTCTTTCTATGTTATGCTGATAAAATTCCATCGTAAAGACCTAATTCGTATTTATCTTTCTCCCTCCCTCCCTCCTTTATAT
>NW_021850836.1:71428-77045 GCF_003651465.1 Formica exsecta
ATATAATTATATTCTAATTATATATTTCTTTTATTTCAAAGTATATTATAGAATACATCTTTTAATGTTTATAATTGAAAATTTTTATTCACATTTTACAAAACCGACTGCTTTCCGCGATACAGACTTTTCCCTCCTCTCTTGAAAACATAGAACATCCGTGCACTTGTGGTAATTACTTATTATTCCATCGAAAAAAACGGACTGCAAATTGAGCGTAATAAAAGAAAGAGGGGTGTTACTCGCACGCATACTTGTTATCAATGTCGCAAGTAGGCAGGTACGTGTGTACTCGTGGAAAGCGGTGCGTCCATGCAAAACGCGTTTGCATACTCGTACGCGCGCGAGCCTGGCGGAATTCATTAAAAATAACACATCCGCGTATTTTCTGCGTCGCACAGCACCGTCGAACGCGTGTTCGTCGATTATCGTTCAACACACGACGAGGAAAAAGCGCCGTGAGATGCTTTCGTCAGCAACGATATAATATGTATATATATGTCGCGATATATAGTTGAATCTTTATACGGTTATACGATACGCGTCTAAGCGATGTTATAATCAGAGATATTTTTATAATAATGGGACGAAAAGATGTAAGTTATTGTTTAATGAATTAATAGTAAAAAGTCGTTGTATGTAGGATCTTCTAGAAAATCGGCAATAAAACGATATGCTACGTTACATTAAAAAAACGAAAAAAAAGTCGAGAAAAAAGGTATATACGAAATTACATATATTTATATTTGATTATATATAGACTTTTTCCGGGTATTTTTCAATTGCGATCAATTATAAAGTTATTTGACATTGCGTAACAATTTCTAATATATTTTAATATGTGACAACACTTATTACGAGTGCAAATGCGATTTAAATCGCACGATCTTAAAAACGCACATCTAATATCGGGAATTTCTCTTGGTGTAATTATATAAAAAGCGTCGGTCGCGAGTCCTCGCGAAAAAAGCAAGATCACACGCATTTGCGTTATACTACTTTCCATCCCTTGTGTCGCTCGTGTACATATAGCACGGTACATAGAGTGAGAAGAGGACGGAAAGATCGCGGCGCTAATGAGCCTCGTCTCTCGTCGCCCGCGTAATGTCTCGCCACCGCCCGTTGTGAATTCGCTCCATCACCTCGCAGGCTGTGCGCCACCGCTGTCGACGACACGCCCGTGAGCGTGTCGCCGCGCCACGCCGCGCGACACGCACACGCGCACACCAAGAGCGCGCCGCGGCCTTGGCAGTTCCGCCTGGGCGCGCCTCGTCGGCTTAACTCCGCGACGGCGGTCGATCTAACCGCGGCGTGGCTCGGCACGGAGCATGGCTTGGCTTGGCGTGGCGCGGCATGGCACGGCGCGGCGCGCTCGCAAAAAGCTTCGAAGTACCTTTCCCTCTTTTCTCCGCTTCGGCGCGCCCGCCACCGTCGTCTTTGCTCGCCGTCCCCTCCCGCTTCCTCCTTTTTCTTAGTCCGTCTCGTCGTCGGAGAGCTCTTGCAGGTCTTCACCGCGGGACAAAATAGCCTCTCGCCTTTCTCGGCCGCTTCTGCCCCGCGGCTGCGTCTCTGCTGTGTCCTCCTTCCCCTCTCCTTTCTCCTGCTTCTCATCATCGTTGCTCGGGTGTCGGTTCCGCGCTTTCCGAGAGCGACCGACCGACCGACCGCCCGGCGTCTGCGAGAATAATGGGTTTAACGTTCGTGAGTGGGTTCTTCGGCGATCCTTGGATCCTCGAATTGTGTGCCTGTATACGTGTGTGTGTGAATGTGTGTATGCTGCATGGCGGTGCGTCCGCACGTCTCGTAGGTAGTTTATATATAGATAGGCAGACACATAGACACATACACACACACATGCGCGCGCGGTAGAGTGAGCAGTTCCTCGCGACAAGGCCATCAAAATTCTTTTTTATATCACACATTCTAATAGTAAATATTTAATATATAAATCAAAACAATTTTTGTTTTAATTTTTTCAATTTCCATATATTCCTTTATATTTAAATACAGTTAACCCTTAAATAACAGATCGATTCATTTGGGTTTGCGATCGGTTTCTTATCTCTCTTAAGAAAAGCTTAGGATATGGCGAAGATGTAAAAAACCATTGTCAATGTTATCTTATTTCTCGAATAATGCAAGTTAGAACTTATTTCTGGAAATTCAGATGCGCTAATTAGGAAAAAGATTAAATTATCAATGATTATTATACCAAAATTTATTATACTACCAAAAATTATATATTTTATTTATTATATTATAAATAAGTTTATATTGTTATAAGAATCTAAGTCTCTCCGGAGAGGGAAGGGGTACTCGAACAGATCTTGTGTAATTCTATATATGTACGTAAGTATATAGGTGCTAAAACATGTTCTCAAGACGGTATGTATCTATATGGTTCGATGTGCGCGCACGATCAGGATTCCGAAGGGGATGGGATGCAAGATGGTATATAGGAGAGAAATACACGCGAGATACGCGGAATCAAGGTGAAAGGATGGAGGAAGTCTCTACGAGGAGAGGCGAGGCACTTTTTGGTCGAGTTTGACGTGACCGGAGTATCGAAGTAGGCGAGCGCTCGAACGCGGGTTGATTTCTCGAACGCGACTTTGCGATCCAATCGTGCTAACGAGAGATTCTCTCATAAGACGAAAATTCAGAACCAGACAAAGAAATCGACAAACCGATTAATTGTGGTCACGCAGATTAAAACCAAAGGTTTTTTTTTTTCAAAAGAGATATCGATCTCTTTATGATTTATATGATTTATACAATGTCAGATTCCGACGTGAATTGTAATCGCTAGCAGAATGGAACGTATATATATATGCATGTATACATGGTACCCTGAATTTAAATGTCAAAACTTCAGAAACCGGGATCGATAAACTAAACAAAATGTCTTTTAAAGATTTTGTTCGTTTTTGCTTCGCTTTGGAAAAAATCGCAAAAAAACGAACAAACGTTTTCATCAAAAAACGTTAAAATTGTTAAAGAAAAAACCTAATCGGAGATTTAAACGTACCTGTATCAGGAGCAACGTACAAGATAATTCATCGCGTTGGCGTTTCTTTGTGTAAATGCTTTCTGTTTTTGCGATGACACCCGGTAGATGCGGTCAAGCGAGGCGGCATGTTTCGCAGAGGCGAACCCAGCTCGTGGAGGCGGGAAGCGGGGGAGAGTGCGGTACATAGGATACATATATACGTCCATCTATCTAACTAGCGGCGTGCGAGCCTTGCCTTGTGTGGGATTTCCCACAGTAGGATGGACTCTCCGCGTCATCGCGCCGCTGGCCGCCTACGGCGTGTCCCGAAAGTTTTCATCGTAAATCAAGTCATGTGCGACCGAGCGTTTTTTCTACAGCAATTGTGATCGCTCGCTGCGCGACTTCGATTCAATTTCATGCTTTCGTAGCTCGATAAAGGTGAAAAGGTAAGATGAGAAAATGAGCACGCGCAATTAGAAGAAACGAGTTTGTATGAAAAATTAAATAAATCGCAAAACATAGACATGTTAAAATTTGTTAATTTGAAAGAGAAATTTTTTCGTACGCTGCGCAGTTCAAACGTGCAAATTGTGCGATATAATTTGCGAGTTCATAAAGAATGCGTGATAATAATTGTAACGCCATGCGCGATAATAGGAAGCAGTTGAAAGACTCGCTAAGAATGTCACGGACAATTCGAGGTGACATTTGACGAAGATGGAATCCGTGTCGCTATGTTTTCTTTAATACATCGACACAAGGACGTGCGACCACTACTTGAACCCGGAGCGAATGGAAACGAGACCACGATGGAGGTTCCTTTTTTCACCGTATTATACCAGGAAAGTCTCTTCGCGAGAAGCGCTGTACGCTTAAGGAGCTTCGATCCCGCTCCCTCTTTTATCTTCCTCCTCCTCTTTCCTGGCTACTTCTCACCCATCAGAACCGACCTTTCACGTTCATGAAATCTCGCGATTTCCGTGTGTGAGTGCTTAGACGGCACACGAATACGCATCCGTTCCGGGTGAAAAAAGAAACTCCAAGGAAAGAGAGATGATCGTTCGAGAGACGAGAGTAAAAAGAGGTGCTCTCCTTATTAGAAGACAGTAACTAGGAGAGCTCCCCGGTATGGCTACGAATTGCTGGATGCTATTATTACGACGCGGCGGAGATGCGATGAAAAATATCCCCGCTCTCCGCGTGATTCGTGATGCATAGCGGAGCGTGTTGCTTATCGATGTCTCATCGTCAGGTCGATACAAGGCAGCGGAGAGTAGTGCGATAACGATTCATACACGCGCACCACAGATGGCAATTGGATTTTAAATTAAAAACTCGCTCGCTGATTCCGCGCTCGTTTCGAGTCAAATTCCGTAAAACTCTTGGCTAGTACAAGGTGATAAAAGCATGGGAAAAAAACTAACATTTTCTAATGAAGTAAGAACGAAATATTACGCTATGACGTACTATGAAAGAGAGAAAAGTGCTTTGACATTTAGGTTGAACGATTGTGACACAACTCTATTTTTTATTGCATGCGCGTTAATTTCATTGACATTTGAGTTTGACACTTGGAGATATAACCGGGTTCCATTATTCAATCTATTTCTATCTCTGTCTCAACAAAGTGAGATTTAAATTTAAAAAAAAGCGCAATGTGATACGAAATCAACAATCGTCATGGAGTATTCACATTTATTTCATGGTTCTCTAAATATTATAACGCAAACATAAAATCATTTAATTAAACGATTAAATACCCCTCTCTATATTTCGAAAGGGTAAGATAACCGATATTTGCGCATGGCATCATTACGCGAAGCACCTACCATAAACGCGTGTTAATCGTCCTCATGTCGCAATACGTTGTCTCCCTCTTGCTCTCTTCACCCGTAGCGCGATCAAAAAGTACGCGGCCGAAATAACGACCGTTTCGCTCGAAACTCCCTGATTTCAGCGAACGCGCGTCGCGTCGCTGTGTCGTCCGACACATTCCCGCCGCCGCTTCGCACGCTCGCTCACCTATACATTCACGCACACGCACGATCTCGCTCTCCCATGCACACTTCGGCGAGAGGTGCGCGCGCGCGAGTGTATAGGTATCGCGCGCTTCGTGGCGCGCGTGCCGACGACGGCGACGAGGCCATCTCGCTCTCTCGCGCTCGCTTTCCGTCGCACGCTCGTTGCCTCCCGCGCCCGCACGTCTCGCTACTCGTCCCCACGTTCCGCCGGCACGGCCGCCGCCCCGAGGGCTCATCGCCTCGACGAGCCGAGCGCCGGCACGGTTTGAGCTCCCACCGCCACGCCGCCTCTCTCACTCGTTCTTCCCCCTCCGCCTTTCTTCCCCGCTTGCCTACCCTACCTTCGACCGCGCCGCCGACCGCGACCCGTCGCGTCGCTTCGGCGTTTTTCGCCCCTTCTTCGTCTCGCCACCTCTTTGCGGCTATTCCGTCGCACATGACGTGCCGCCGCCGCCGCGGCCTTTTCGCGCGCGTTGAGAGACGAGGAGATTAAAGGCCGACGTGCGTGCGAATCCCAACGATTCTTATCGCGTGCCATGCCGCGCGATGCGTAGAAGCGCGCGCGGCTCGTCTTCTTTCTCAAGCGTGACGATGTTTCAGCGGG
>NW_021850836.1:78643-93231 GCF_003651465.1 Formica exsecta
ACCCTACCTTCGACCGCGCCGCCGACCGCGACCCGTCGCGTCGCTTCGGCGTTTTTCGCCCCTTCTTCGTCTCGCCACCTCTTTGCGGCTATTCCGTCGCACATGACGTGCCGCCGCCGCCGCGGCCTTTTCGCGCGCGTTGAGAGACGAGGAGATTAAAGGCCGACGTGCGTGCGAATCCCAACGATTCTTATCGCGTGCCATGCCGCGCGATGCGTAGAAGCGCGCGCGGGCTCGTCTTCTTTCTCAAGCGTGACGATGTTTCAGCGGGAATCGCGCGATGCTTTACACCATTTGTAAGCGATGTGTAGATCGATATCGGCGACCTACTAAGTATTAGCGACGCATTTCATGGGTGACTTCGTGACAAATAAAAAATCTGAGAGTTGCGGTCAAGTTTCGAGCAAAAAAATGCAGTATTTTATATTTTTGTTTCATTTCTCTTATTTTCTTGATGATAGAGAATTGTTAGAGTTAAATGCCAAGTATTGTCAAATTATCTTTCTCTGATTCGAGATTTTGAATACGGACTATACATATATGTATATGATCGAAGTTTATTTTCTATCTTTTCTATGAATACTATAATACTGACAATTTCTTTTTATCTTATATGTGGCACAATTCTTTATTATATTTTTTATAAATAAATAGAATCGCGAGACTTCTGTGGCATATATGTATATGTACATATAAATAATGTAATCAATTATGAACGCATATGTCCCGCGAAGTTGTGCTTAAGCAACAGAAAAAAGGGGCGTAAGTATCCTTTTCGCGTGGTATCATCTATCTCTATGTATATAAATGCATTTAGTCGGCGCTCGTCGCGCGCGCGGCAGTTTTAATTCTCATTTATCTCGAAAAATCGTAGGGGTAGAGGCAGTCGAACAGACATCGATTAAAAAAAAAAAAAAAAAAAAAAACCAAAAAAGAGAAAATATCATAAATCCCATTTTAAAGTACACTTTGACCAAACTGATTAACTTATGCGAGATAATATTTTCATGTGGATGAAAAAGAATTATCAGTTTTTATTGTTTGACATATGGAAAAAAAGATTTAATTCATCGGCGATTAATTTACTAATATAGAATTGTCTACAGTAAAATTTTTAATTAATATGTAATTCTTAATTTTATCTCTCTTTCCACACATGCATTAAACATAAATTAATAATGCTATTTACATTAACAAAATTAATTTTTGTTTATTTATTCGAAATAGCATTAATATTAAATATGTCAATAGCGTCTACGACAAGAATAGATATAATAAAGTAATAAATATAGATAGTAACTAATCAATACAAATTATCTATGAAAAATCAAAGCTTGAAATTATAATAAAAAATGAAAAAATATTGGCTTTTTTAAAAAAGGAAGGGGAGGAGAAAAAGATCCACCGATATCCAAATCGGTTCTTGCTTCGACGCTGCTTCACGGTGGCTAGACAATAAAGCGGCTCTGAGAGAGAGAGAAGGAGAAAGAGAGCGATAAAGAGGCGAAGGCACGACGCGCGCGAGAAGGACGCGGCCGCGACAAAACGAGCGAGCGTAAGCGAGAGGAGGACGGGAACAGGAGATGTCCGCACGTAGCCGCAGGCAGAGGCGCGCGTGAGCAGGCAAGCGAGCCTTCCGACCGACCCGCCGCCACGCCGCTCGCGTCGCGCCGTGCCGTGCCACGCCGTGCCGTATCCTCGCTTCGCCACGCCGTGCCGCGCCACGCCGAACAGACGAGCTATCCGCTGTGCTCCGGCATCCCTCCCCCCACGCACGACCAACCACGACGCGAGCCGTCTCTTCCTCCCTAACCCCCCCCCGCCCCCCACCGCCGCCCTTGCTGCCGACGCGCGCGGCCTCGACGCGCCAAGCTCGCCGCGTACAGCCGCCAGCAGCTACCGTTCACCGCCTCACAGTCCGACACCGTCGCTCGTTGCGCGAGCACACGTGGACGATATCATAGTCAGATTGCACGCGTTGCGTGTATTTTGTTAACGCTGACAGTGATCTCGATCTTTCGTGCGTAAGTTGACACGAGAACGGATTACCTCGTTGAATTTTCGGGTAAATTGTGAGTTTGCAATTCGCGAGCTCATAAGCAGAAATTCTCTGTATTTCAAATCGTAGGAGAATTGTTTTTCGCATTAAGATCGAGTCGATCGCTATACTCGATTCTGATATCAATAAAGAAACGTCATTCAACGCGCATCATTTAAGAATATCGATATAAACGGAACGTTATTTCACCACTCGAGTATTTGTGAATAAGTGCATTTCGATTGTTTATCGGGGTGTACATTGTGAGACAATTTTCGGAACAAACGAGGAATTGGATAAGAATCAACGGCGAACACACGAGCCACCAACGGCTGTTACGCTCGCGGGTGACAAGTGGTTCGGTGACGCGTGGTTAACCACGTGGCGCGGTGTGCGCGCCGGTGTGTACAGCCGCCCGTCAATGGTGTGAACTTTCGTAGAACTTTCCTTCTCTCTGGACATATTTGGCGCGCCAAATGATCGAATCACACGCGCATACGAGGGACAAGTGACAGAGGTCGTTGGTATCAGTTAGTGTCGCGTTGTGAGTGAGTGCACTTTGCGATTCCAAGCGATTTGATCGTCGCTCTGAGAACTCTGACGTGCATTGTCACGTATTTGAATTCGCGTTCCGGGACTCTTGGCCGACGCGCTACTTGATCTCTCGAGACACTCGAGGGCATGGTACAACGGTGATTAGTCTGCAATACATCATCGCTAGTGCCAACAAAAGTCGCGAGGGAAGACAATAATCTGGTGGATAGTCTGGTCTCGCTGTCGCAGGCCGCCGCGAAATGCTTAGAGCCTTAGTCGCACAATCCGGCCAATCACGTAGGGTGCTGCTGCGATCAGAGCTGAAGGCCGTCGCGGCCTGTTAAAATGACCGCGCGTCTACACTCGCTGAGGCATCAGGAGAAGAAATCAGCCGGCAACAACCACAGACAGCATCACCAGCATCAACAGGCCGTGCATCAGGGTCCGAGCCCGGCACCGAGCCCCAGTCCCAGCCTCAGCCCGAGCCCCAAACACTCGGACGGACGAAGAGTGAGTAAATATAGCATAATTTTTAGAAACGAACGCGAGAAATTTTTCGATTCGAAAACATTGTTGCATGTTTTGTGCCATTAAAAAATAGATTTTTGTTATTAAGAATTATTTTACGCTTATATATACTACGTATGTAGAGGGTTTTAATATCAACGATGTATTATTAACTTCCTCAAAAATATACAAAAATATTTGAAAATGGAGTTTAGAATAGGAATATATATATGCGCGAATATAGAGATAATAATTTCATGACAAGTTTTAAGAATACTTTATTAGTCGTATGAGGATGCGATCTCATCCGTTGCATCTCTTTCGGCGCATGACCGCGTAATTCCAGATTGCGATTCATTCTACTTTGCAATCCTTCTGCGCACTTAATTTCCGATCATAAGACCGCTGGCGCGGACGCGAACCCGATACCAAACACGTGCCTCGTTTGCAACTTATTATTTTATATCTATGTGAAAACTCGCTCATTAATCAGAGTTAAATATATTTTAATATATTTTTGTGACGAAGTCATTTGTGTGTATAAAACATGTAATCATTTTAGTATATTAATTAAAAGTTCGTTTAAATCACTAATTTTGTACTTTGTAAATATATTATTTTCTTTTGTTATAGATATATATACGTTAATATTAGTATATTAAAAATCTATGTTTATATCAAATATACTAATACGAACTGAAAGTCATTATTTCAGAATACTAGACGAACTATTTATATCCGATGTTAATTATAGATTTGCATATTTTGCACACACATTTTGTACATAATTATAAATATAATAAAAAAAAAAAACAGGTAACGTTGAGATCTTGCCATCCCATATAATCGTAGCGAATGGCGGCTCTCAACGTGACTCTAGGAAAAGTTGGCAACTAAAAAACTTAATGCATAAAAAAAGAGTCACAAGCTAGGCGTTACTTGCGCCCGCGGTACTTTCTTTCCTCTTTCTCTCTCTAATCATCGCGAAGTGGGTCAGTTTCGCAACACGGCGGATTTCGCGAGATTCCGGAATTCGAAGTTGCGACCTTCGCTCGTTTCCGGATCATAAAAAAACATAACCGCTCGAGGCATAAAAAAAATATCGCTCACCACGTGGACTTGCCGTTAAAATCGCGCGGAAAAGCAGAATAAAAAGTAGTTCTATTGGACGCACATACCGCTGAGAGACCAAATATAATCGCACGCAACTGAAAGATCTTTGACATGAAAAATGGCAATTTTTGATTGACATTGTTAAAACAATTCTGATCACATTGTTATCCATGCTACTCCTTAAAAAAACATGAGAACCTGAAAATTTCAAATAATTTTTTTATATCTGGAAAAATTAAGGAATTCTCTTGGAATTTTATTGGAATTTAGGGGAAAACAATGATCCTCTCTTCGAAAATTCTGCACGTATATTGTAAGCAATCAGCAATCTCCACTGATTGACCAAGTTCTGAGAGAGAGAAAGAGAGAATTATATGTATTTAAAATATATTATAAATATATATATATATAGTATATCTCTCTGTTATATATTCTATATATCTATCTATGTTTATATATTTATTTAATGTCTTAACAGAATAGAATATACAGTATTTAGTATTTTTAATGTATTATATAACTTTTAGTGATAAACAAATGAAAATGTTATGCAGGTGAAAAATATTTATCTTACGGAAGCTATTCATTTTTTTTTAATACATTTTAAAATCTAGCACTTAAAACTTGAGCTGGCTCTTTATTTTTCTTTCATGTGAATGAATAGCATTAGAAAACGCACACAATAAAAAAAAACTTATTTTAGAAAATTGCATCCAAAAAATCTCTTAAAAAATTCTCTTTATCTGGAATTTTAAACAAAAAAAAAACTGGAAGATCAGGAAATTTTTAGGGATTTTTTTTAGAAAGTTTGAGTAGACACTGTTTGCACATTTATTCGGTAGCATATTGCGGATAACTAGCATTTTTTCCATACTTCGAGATGATTTTAAAAAGTGCTGACAATCAATCATCTTCTCGAATTTGTCATTGACAAGTGAATTGCTAATAATGAAACACATTACAAAGGCATTTCCTTATTTCTCTTTGTCATGCGGCGACACATAGCAAATCACAAGAGCACGAACGTGTGTGTGTCGGAGCCTTCTATAACGTCAATTTGCGGTAATTGAACGCATTTACGGGCGATTATCGTATACGAAACGTCCGAACGCTCGCTCTCACACGCGCGTTACCAGCATCGTAATTCAGATTATCCAATTAATTCGCCGACCAGAAAACGAAAATGCGGCTTCCTCTTATGCTTTTTTAATTTATGTACATTTTTATATTTTTCAAACTTCTGTACACTTGATAAGAGGAAATGATACATCATTATACGCTATATAGGATTAAATAATAAAAATATTATAGCAGAAAAAATTTGATTTTTACGCGTACATATGAAATTTATTCATTTAAAGATAGAGACAGAGAGAAAGAGAAGCCTGCGAGTGCGAAAAAGGAACGGTTCATTTCGCAAAATATATATCGCGAATATGGCGGGAGGCGTCCGTGACCGGCAGTGCGCGCGTGCATCAAGTGCTGCCCTTTTAAGGTGATCCGCGTCGCATGAGAGTATACTCGCTCGAGCGACGCGTCTCCTATTAGGAAAGTTTCCTTAGCGGTGACGAAGGGCGGTAACTTTGCGCACTCGTCTTTATTAACGGAATGGATTTGCGGCGGGAAATATGCGCGCCACCTGAAATATCGTCCTGCTTTAATAGCACGGAAATTTAAGTTAATAAAAGAAAGAAGCACAAAAGAAAGAAATATATAGTAATCAATAAATTCAATAAACATGTATCACGGTCCACCTCTCGAAAATGGAAAAAGACTTATAAGATTCAAATATTAAAAATATAAGAATATAGAATATAAAAAATATAAAAAATTTTACCAACAGTTTAAAATCGTATAATTGAACTAAATTTAAAACTATATTAGTTGAGGTTTAGTAAATGAGCAAAATATGTGTACGAATTTCTCACACTTAATCAGCGTTCCTTCTCTATCTCCTTAAGGTGCCAAATAAGAAATTCGTAATCCTTATCGCGTCTATGTCGGATTATCGTCGTTGAGGGATCGGAGCGATAAATGAGGGAATTTCTGGACGCATTGAGAGCGGAGAAGTCTCGTGGGATTTCGAAATGGTAGATGAAGGAGAAATAGGAGGGGCAGATACGATGGACGCGCTGGTCGTTGCTGTCGTCGTTGGTGTAATTGACGGCTCTTAACGGATCGTCGTTATGCCCGGTTTAATTACCTGTCGCTCGTTGCCCGCGCATTTTATTCGATTTATCATGAGCGAAACGAAGGCATATCTCGTTCCCGGCAATTCACATGCCAGATGACAATGGAATGAGCGAATATTATATACGTGTATATAACGTCACCTTTCCGGAATCAAGTGAAAACAACAATCAAAATATCGAATTTTTCTTTACTTTTAGCAAAATAGTTAACTTTTTAATTACGAGTAAGTGTCAGTTCCGACATTTTCGCGATTGGTAAAAATTCTTAAATGTGACATTTAAAAGAAGCAATTTAGACATTTATATATACAATAATAATTTTATATACAATAAAGCTTCCTAGACAGCCGTAAAAATAATTTAATAAATCTGTATATTTTAACTAAAGAAGTTAAAGTTTCTGCGGATTGTAGCTCTAATATATATACAAAAAAGGTGACCGTGACCGAGTAAGGTCAGCCTGCTGTTAAAAAGCAACGGTCTTAAAAATTCCGGCTGTTCGTGAAGTTTACACGACGATGGTGATTCATAACGCCGTGCCGTACGTGCCAAGTCGCAAAAAATGGCAAGCGACGAGACGCGATTTATCGCGCGTAACGCGCTAATCGACGGCACCGTCAAAGTCACAGCGTTGTAAAGCTGTCTTCTTTTTTTCCTGCACGCCCGACTATTTTTCACATCATACTGTGAGTGAAAGAACGTCACGATGATCTTAAGTTACATCGAGTGCGACGGATTTATCTTTCGATACCTATCGGGGAAACGCTGCAATTTACTCTCGCGCGAAGGGACTATAAAGAGAGTTGAATACGGATCGCCCACAAATAGTCGATTGTTAATTTTAAAAATATTGAGATAGTGTAAAAAAATAAAACTCGATGTTATTAAAGTAAAGACTCTTATCGAAATATACACACAAGCGAAGGCGATCTTTTCATTCATATCTCTTCCAATTATTAACCTTTGTAGATCACATATTTTTTTGCTCTGTTCCTGGTCACATATGGGTCACAATGTCTTGTCGCAGTTTTAGCTATTCCAAAGTGCTTGAAAAAATCTACAAGAATTTATATATATTTCTTGACATCTTTCTGTAAAAAATGATCATGTAACAAAAGCTTAAAAATAAATTTTAAACATTTTTTTATTGTGTAAATCTTTCGGGATATTCTATTGTTAAAATATCGATAGGGTGAAAATGATTCATATGTAACCTTTAAAGTTTAATATATTTCAAATCGATTCTTTATTAGCAAACATTTAACATTTTTATTATTAATTTTCTCAGTAAAATTTTGTTTTAGAACAGATACGTTAATAAACTCAAATTTCGACGATAAAGACACTTCATCAGATGTTATCAACTTTCAATCGGCAAATATATAAAATCAAAATAAAAGAAAAAAAAAGAGTTCACGACTCAATCCAGTTTCATCTTTCGACTCTCGCTATAACGAAATTTGAACATCTCTATTACGAAATTCTCTCAGAGCACGCGTACGAGGCCCGCACGCGAGAGTTCGCACATCGCTGATAGACGCACATCTAATCTTCTCCCTTCTACCCGTCGTCCTTCCCCCCCCTCTTACCCTCGTACGCGCCTCTTGTAATAATAGAAGGACGCAAGAGTGCCGCGACGGTCGGCGATGACACGCGCGCGCGCACACACGTGCGCGCACACGTATAAACAGAATCGCGGCGCGCTCGTTTGTTTACCCGTCGCGGCGCTCCCGTGTGAACGCACCGTGCCAGCTTCACCTCGTTTCCCCTCCAGCCGTCCTTCTCCTCTTCAGCTTATCTTCGTCGCACTCGTGCGTCTGCGGTCACCGGCTTGCTCTATACGTCCCCGTTGTTTGTTATCCTTCTCACATTTTCTATCTACGTCACTCTCGCACAGTAGTTGCGGTCTCCCCCTCTCTAGTTGGAGTCGACTTTGTTCGTCCTTGTCACTCTATATCTCGTTCGCTATCGTTCTCGTCTTTCTGCGCTCTATATCTATTGCACTCTCCTTTCTCCTTTCTCCTTTCTTTCGCTCTTTTCTTTCGTTTTTCAGATCTATATAACTCTATCTGCTCTCGTCGCTTCGTGCTATACATATATCTACAAGTCCGCTATCTTCGTCTTTTATGATATCTGTCATCTCCTTCTTATTTGAATGCGACTCTGCAAATCCGTCTCGCCTTTTACATCGTTTTTGCAGTCTCTCTTCAGACAATTTTTTTCTAGTTCTATCGCGAATATTTAGAAGTTCTCTCTTTCGGCATTCAAAGTATCTTTGTGTCGGTTCGGTTTCGCCATTTTGTACGCTGTTTTTTTTTTTTTTTTGCAACGTTACGTGTTACTTCTTTCCTTCATTGCAGCAATTCTTTTTTCTTTTTCTTCCAATCTTTGTAAATTTGTTTTCGTCTCTTTTTTTCCACGTATGTGTTAATACTATTTCTCTCTTTCACTCTTGCGTCGTACTGTTATCAGCTATCTCATTTTTATTCCCGAAACGTCCGCCCATTTCATTTATCACGCAAAGTTTACTCAATTAATTTATAGTATAGACGAGTTCTCTTTCACAATACACGACTATATGGTCTTCCAAAAAATTTGAAGTATCCGGGAATTCCATATTTCAATAGTTAATTGATGCATTTTTTTAGCAAAATTAACGTATGATACATATATCGTGGGGACATTGCAAAAATAAATCTGTTTTTTATGTGCACTTTTGGAACACCCGTTGTGTACGCCTTCGCGTACTGACTATGCCATCCATTTAAAGTCTAGTCCATTTTATCCGACTCTATCTTCGCTCGTCTGCGACTATCTCACATCTCTCTGTCGGAGCTTTCACGATTGTTCCCACTCTCGCATCCGCCTCCGAGCCATCGTGAAACGACATCGGCATTTGGTCAACAAGTCAAAAGCCACCAAAAAGTGAAGGATTTGTCGGAACGTAGAGATGTTCGCAAGGGACTGTATTATGAGAGAAATCGCGTACTTTCTATAACTGGGAAAATTTTAATATTCTAAATTTGATGGACGAAACATGAAATACCATTGGCTACAGCAATTCTCGAAAGTCTCTGTGAAACTAAAATAAAAAGAAAGCAAAAGTAAAAAATGATACTAAAGGTTCTTGCAAGGACGGAACCTATTTCTCTATTTTTAAATGTCGGGAATAACAATTGCGTATTTCAAAATTCGAATGTAACTGTTATATTTAAATTTAAAAAAAAAGAGAGTTATTAACACTTGCGTATAAAAGATTTGTTTGCGCATCTTTCAGGCTAACAAACCACTAATGGAAAAACGACGGCGAGCAAGGATTAACCAATCCTTAGCGGCGTATTATTATATAAATATATAGAATAATATATTAGAGTTGATTGTTGTTAGAGAATCCCCGAATTACGATACACATTTATTATAGATAAATTATTCAGCAAATATTTGATATTTTGCAATCTTATATTAAAAAATCTGAGAAAGCTATTAATATATAAATTTTATTTATTTCAATGCGCTTAATATTTTATTACACATATGTGTATGTGCACACATATATGAGGGCTAACTGAAAAGTTTTGAAACTAATTGTATATTGAACGTATCCTCCCTTCCCCTTGCCATGCGTAGCTGCGCAACACGGTGACGAGCAGCCGTCGAGGCCAAGGTCTTCCAAATGCGTATACGGGTGTGATCATTAAATTCTCACGGTTTATAATTTGATATGTGCCTTATGGTGGTGCGAACATATATATATATCTTCAATCACATGTCAAAGATGTGCTACCAGAATTCTGCGTCCAGTCTAGAAGACGTGTGGTTAAGAGATTATTGAAATGAATTTGACCAGACACATGGATTACGCATCTTTCAGGCTAACAAACCACTAATGGAAAAACGACGGCGAGCAAGGATTAACCAATCCTTAGCGGCGCTGAAGGCGCTCATTCTCGACAGCGCCCGCCTGGAGAACACCAAGCATAGCAAGCTGGAAAAAGCCGATATTTTGGAGCTTACGGTCAGGCATTTGCAGCGACAGAGATCGCTTGCTCAACCCGGCCTGTCCAGGTACAAGGCAGGATATCAGGACTGCTCAAGAGAGGTGAGAACACATCATTATTTAGAAACGCAGTATTTTTTATAATTAGTATTTTTGATGATCTTATCATAAACATTACTTATATTTAATAAGTATAAACTCTATATTTTTTACGGAGATTGCGCAAACAATTGTTAAAATTTTAGTCTGACAATATAGAAAGCTACTTTAAAAACATATAATTTTCGCAACGTGTGGAGAGCTAACTTTTAAAAATTCTCGAAAATGACAATCAATATCTTCGAGAATAAGGTGAGAACTAAGATGATTCGGATGCGGAAAAAATATGCCGCTTTTGCGTTTTCATCATTATATTCGATACGTTTCGCCAGTAAAGTGGCACGAAAAAAGAACGGGTGAGAGGGGAGAAGGTGGTGGAAAAAAAAGTGGAATTCCAGCGCGTCCGGGGAGCGTGTAATCGGAGAACTCGGCGGAACTGGTTCGTGTTACACGGTGAAAAGAGGGATGGAGAAAGAGATAGATTCTATCCGGTGGAGGAAGGATCTACCGAAACCACCCCACCTCTGTCCTCCTTCTTTCCTTTACCCCTCTTCCTTCAGATGACGAGAGATATCTAACGTATCGGGTTGTCGTCGGAGAGTCTCGCGTGACTCCGCGAAGCTCACCCACCGCATGTTCGTTAAGAGATGTCCAGACGCGAAGCGAAAGGAAACTCGTTGAAAGCGGACACCCTGTAAACGCCGTCACGCTGAATTTGCCGGATAAGCTCGAGGTCAGATCTGATCGCGCTCGCTGGAGAAAAGACTTAGTTTTTGCTTCTGCGCGTAAAAGATTTAGCACAGAGTGGTCAGAATTTTGGCAAAAATGCAATTGATCTTTTTGCATGTATAGTAAATGATATATATTAAATGTGAAACACACAAAAATTAAGAAAAAGCTCTAATTAATAGCAAAATTTTAATTAAGGATATATAAAATGTAATATAGCTAAAGAGAAAGTGTATACAATTTTTTAAAGAGTTATTGTTTTATATAAAAAAAAATACAACATTAATTTATTAATTCATTAGATTCTTAGCTCTTTTCTATTCATATAATTAACGCTTTGTGTGTTTCACATTCAAATATATCTTTTGTACATTTAATTATGCAGTTACACCACCGCGACAATTCAATCCACGGGTATCCTTGCTGTTCCCAGAAAGTTTCGCTACTTACGACGAATTTTTTTTCCGAGCACTCGCACGTCCTCGTCGACGATACGCGACGCGATACGCCAGCCGTGGCGCCAGGCATTTCCCGTCATATATCTTCATCGACGCGGCGTGCCGCGAAACTCGTGTCGACGATTGTCGGCTCGCTCGCTTCAACAAAGCGCACTTGTCACGGCATAAAGCACGATCGCGCGCGCACGCTACACCTTTGGCGCCTTATCGGAACATTCACCGATAAAGTCGCTTGATTTCCCGACGCTCTACAACACCGTCGCTTGAAAGATGTGGCCGCAAACCGCAAAGCTCGCGGCTCGATTTCGTGTCGTGACAGAAATAAATATATGTACGCAACGTAGAAAAATAAAGAAATAATGGAAAAAAAGATTATTTTATTTCTATTATTATATAAATATATAGAATAATATATTAGAGTTGATTGTTGTTAGAGAATCCCCGAATTACGATACACATTTATTATAGATAAATTATTCAGCAAATATTTGATATTTTGCAATCTTATATTAAAAAATCTGAGAAAGCTATTAATATATAAATTTTATTTATTTCAATGCGCTTAATATTTTATTACACATATGTGTATGTGCACACATATATGAGGGCTAACTGAAAAGTTTTGAAACTAATTGTATATTGAACGTATCCTCCCTTCCCCTTGCCATGCGTAGCTGCGCAACACGGTGACGAGCAGCCGTCGAGGCCAAGGTCTTCCAAATGCGTATACGGGTGTGATCATTAAATTCTCACGGTTTATAATTTGATATGTGCCTTATGGTGGTGCGAACATATATATATCTTCAATCACATGTCAAAGATGTGCTACCAGAATTCTGCGTCCAGTCTAGAAGACGTGTGGTTAAGAGATTATTGAAATGAATTTGACCAGACATATGGAGATAATGAGAGTAGAGTAGCAGTTCTAAAAATTTTTCGAAACATGCAATAGCGGATTTTACGATATCCTGCAAGATTGCAGTAACCTTAAAATAATGTCCGCCGAAATAAAATCGAAATTTAAAACAATTTTTTAAGTATGTTGGTAAAGAATCTATATCGTTAAATATGTGAAACTCAAAGGATTAATAAGTCAAAAATTATGTCTATTTTTTATTGCGCTTCCTTAATTTTATCGAAATATTTTTTTGTTTTTTATGAATGCATAAAAATGAATTTTCGCATTAAATTAAATGAATTAACATGAACAAATATATATTTCTCGGTTTTCTAATTTCTTTATTAAAAAGTGAAATCTTAACTTATTCTAATGTTTAATAATCTTTCTAATGTTTTATAATCTTAATGTGAAAAAGAATTCTTGAATATGTATGTGTATGTATTCGAGAAAAAAAATATATACAAAATACATAGTATAACAGAACAACACTGAAATATTTGGTAAGCTTATAGAAAAAAAACTGCAAAACTCTTGTTTATAGGATAGCGAATAAATGATTAGAAAAATCTGATTTGCGCTAAAGAATTTTAAAATCAAATTAAATACTCTTATACATATGGGAAATGGATTCAAATTAAAAAAACAATACTTAATATTTAATATTCACTTTTTACATAATTGCTTCGCGAAATAATGAAAATAAGTAACATTTATTTTCAGAATACATTTATTTTGTTGGTCACTTTTTGGATATAATTATTGTAATTTTTTACATAAAATTTCAAGAGACATATATATATGTGTGTGTGTGTGTATAAGTCTTGCAATTTATTGTGTGTATAAAATTCGTCTCGGGTGTTGTAAGAGGATGAGCGCTGCCGGGCGGGTTAAATCACGGTACGTGTGATATACGAGGCGCAGGGCGCAGCGTGGGCGGGCAAGGCAGACAGGAAGGAAGGAAGGAAGGAAGGAAGGTACCCGCGGGACAAACTTTACGGCCTTATAAAACTGGCGGTCGACCGCGGCGACACACGTCCTGCAGGCCGTGCATGCCTGCAGTTTCGTACCCGCTCTCCTTCCGTGATCTCGTTCACCTCCGTCGAAAATATGTGTTCTTACTCTCTCCATGCCTGGCGCCTCCGCGAACGTGACGTATATTAAGTATACTCCGTATGTTCTAGAGCTACCGTCCTCCGTTTTTTCACTCAATGTCAAAAAATGGCAATGGTCGCTTCGAAAATATCACGGATGTAAAAATTAATAGGTTCTGAAGAAAAGTCTGACGATAAGCTGCAAATCACTGTTACTTTGAAACAAATCTTACTTCATAACGAAATTTTATATATACATTTAATTATATTAATGTACACTCAAAAAAGTGGTATTGCAACCACAGCAAAAATTTTCTGGGTGCGCAAAATTAACTGAGGTACATAAATGATTAGCAAATACTATGATATCGCATACAATACTCATTCTCTCTCTCTTTCTTGTTTTCTTGATATTTAAAATAATTTATAATCTGTTTTTTTTTTATTTTTCAAAGACGTATTTAAATGTGTGATTATATAGAAAATACAAATTCCGTTCCTCCTAATCCATAACGCACGTGATTCACCCTCACATATATGGATCTATCCGATACGCGATCTTTCAATGGCGCCTAAGTCGCCTCCTATACTATATCCTTTCAAGCGTTTCGTATTGCGGCGTATTGGGTTTTATTTTGAAGCAGCGACCTATAAAAGCTCTCTCTCTCTCTCTCTCTCTTCCCCCTCTCTCCCTCTCTCTTCTCTCCCCCCCTCCTCACCCCTCTCTCTTTCTCTCTTTCGTGCGCTCTTGGAGTTGCCCGCAAAATTATTGTCCGCCAGTAGCGGTGGCGATAATTTCACCAGCTAGCGATGCGCGCGCTCGATACGCCGACGTGTGAATTATAGCACGCGATACGCTACGCGATTAGAGATCAATCGCGCCGCTTCCGCTTGAATCGCTGCCGCCGCTTCCCCTCGTAATTCGGCCT
>NW_021850836.1:93425-134592 GCF_003651465.1 Formica exsecta
CTTCCGATCACTATCCTGTCGCAGCAATCGCGTGCTTTACTGATTTTTTAAAATTTGTCATTTTTTTCCTTTTTGTTTACATCATTAAGTATATAATAATTTGTGTAGATAAGTATATAATAATTGCTTCAAATCAACAAAGTATTCCTAACGCAAGCGTCTCGTTGATTCGGATAAATAAATGTTTACTAGTACATGGTGGACATTTAATAAATTAAATAAATCAAAGTATAGAGTGTTTCTTTATTTCGTGTAGTTATTCCCGAGCGTTTTAAGTAGCTATAAGTCGGAACTTCAAACACCTGATAAAAAATAATAATAATTTTGTATAGGGGTTTCCATTAAAAATTTTTAAGTTAACCCCCGCCCCACCCACGCAACCGGGGTTTGAAAGTCAGTTTTCATTCATGTTTGAAGGCCCATTAAACCCATCAGACCCATACAATTTAAGATCTAAATCTTTAAAATCGATGGCATAGTTTCCGAGATATCGAGCTGTTAAGAGTTATGTGGACCACTCTGTGTATATATATATATGTATGTATGTATATACATATATAATTTGTTTAATTATCTCCGAATACCGAAACCACATAAAGCGCATTATTATAAAATCCGCGCAGATTGAACGTTAATCAGCAAAGCATTCTAAGTGCGCGTTAATTAGTGATTCGCGGCGATAACATGCGGCCGCGTAAAAGTTGGCAGTTGCGTCGTCGGAACGCCACCCGACCAAAACGAGTTTAAAGAACATTTTATCGCACAGGTCGTTATCGCCGGCACGAAATAAATTATGGGCCACGGGTCGCAGCCAAAGAGAGAGAGAAAGAGAGAAAGAGAGTATATATCGGGTAACAAATAATCATGCGGTGCTGTTATATATGTACTCGACCGAATCGTGGATTAAAGAGCGAAATATTCAATTACGACCTGGCGGTCGATAATAACTGACATACCGCAACCCGCGGTCGCGACAGCGGAATTTCTATCGCAACACAATATACATATTTTTCCGGCGTTATGATTCGGATATATTGTATGTTTACATTGCTGGCGCTACACACGTTTGCGAAAATTATTTCTATCTTTACGGAATTATAATTTTTTATATGTATATACAAGCAGTGTGTTTGACTATTACGAGAAGTTAAATTCTTCGAAATAATGCAAGTCTTTGATGCATGTCACTGTATGCTAATATTTCTTTCTACATAAAATTTTCAAGACTTATATATGTAGATACGTCTTAAGTACATCTTAAGTGATTTATTCACTTTTGTCTCTTTTTCTCTCCTTTTTTCTTTTTGCGCAGTTGACTCTTCATTTACGAGATTTGTATTATACAGGATATTCTGTAAAAATTGTTGGTATAACTGAGATAATAATAATTTTATTTAGTTGAAAATGTAAAATAAAAACTTTTCACATAAGATTTTGTTTCCGAGAAAATTAATCTTAAAATTTAAAGAATTAATAATATAGAGAGAGCTCATTTTTAATCTTGAATTATTTGTAATAATATTGTGTCATATTTTTATCTTGACAACGATTGTTTATATATAAATATAAAAATACAATATCCCATTTTTTTAGTAAAACAATTTAAAATAATTTAAATTTACACCGAAGAAGAGGGAATTATATTTTAATAATCACTGTTAAAATAAATTTGAGATTATTTAAACTGAAAAAAACGTAGCATGTTATCAATTTTCCAATTTTTTAAACCAATTTTGTCGAAAACAAAGTTTTGTTGAAAAAAAATTTATTCCACATTTTTATATAAAATCAATATCTTTTCGGTTGTATCATCAGTTGCAAGACATCCTATATTTGCGCGTCAAAAGCCAATGTTTACATCGCTGGTTTGTCGTTTTTTCAGGTGAGCCGCTATCTCGATGCGCCGGACATTATTACGGGTAACACGACGCCGATGGATCCGGCCGTGAAGCAGCGGCTACTGCGCCACTTGGACAGTTGCGTGTCGGAGCTGGACCTGGATCTGGGATCACGGCCCGATAGTGGTCTGGGTAGTAGTCCGGGTAGCGTGACAGACCGTGTGGTGGGAGCGACGAGTCCGAGCCCAATGGATCATCACGTGCCGGTCGGACCGCACTGCAGCAGTGCCGCGCTCACGCCGGCCAGTCTGATCAAGTCCGAAATTCCGGATATGGTCGAGGCTACCCGACCCGACAGCAGCACCACCGCCGGCGATGAAAACAACAATAGCAGTCGACCGACATCCGCTTTCAGTCAGGTGAATCCGGCGACATTGGACCCGCACCATCCGCATCATCCGTCTGGTATACCGGTCGATCAGGCCTCTACGTCACAGCAGAATCCCAACAACATGCTCTCCGTGGTACAGGTTATACCTTCCCGATTGCCGGACGGCCAAGTGGTCTTCCTGTTGCCAAGCCACTACGTACAACTGGCGGCGGCAGCCGCGGCGAATGGTATCAGCATTGGGCCGAATCCACCCACGGCGATCTGGGCAGCGACCAACATGTCGTTGCTCAAGGCCACCGACAAATTGGCGAAACGACCGCATGACGACATCGGCCAGGAGTGGCAGGATCCCACTGGCGGTCTCAAACCCAGTAAGAGCCCAAGGATGGAACAGCCGGAGCAGCCGCTCGACTTCACCACCACGTCAAAGAAAATGAAGATTGCCAGCTCGAGAAGCTCGTCCGTGCACTCTGGCGTCGTCGATCACCATCATCATCTACGGCAACAGCAGGTTTCGACCCGTTTGCCAACCGAGCCTGCCGGCGGTCCCATCGTTCACGAGGACAGACCTTCTAGTCACGCGGACAACGAGGTCGCCATTGGCATACCGTCCCCGTCGCCCGTCGGTCAGCAACCTGTCAAGGATGAAGAGGGCATGTGGAGGCCATGGTAAAGGGCCGCCCATATAACGGCCCTCTGTCTTTGTAAATAGAAATATATCTTGTGGGACAGAATACGCGCGAAACCGGAAGTCGTAGCGGTGCGCGACTGCGTCGTCTATTGCGGAAATCTTCCTTGGTTAGGGTAAGATCGTATGTGTGTATGTGTGCGTGTACACATACATATATATATATATATATATTCTCTTTCTCTCTCGCTCTGGCGTAGAAAATTACAGGAGTAGAATTGCCGCAAATTTTGAATAGCTTAGATATTTTATTTACTATGGACACACACAAACACATAAACAATACAAATATTCATTTCGAATTCAAGAATAGAACTCTAGACAAAAATGCGTGTATACTACGAGAAAGAGCTCCTCCAATTAAGATATAATATTATTCTTAAACAAAAGTAGAAATAATTATCGCGAATATTTCTTTACGTTATTACTAAAATTAGTAATGACACAATTTTACGATAATGCAATCCGCCGAAATTACGCAATCGTCATGAAATACTTTCATGAATACAGGAAATTAATATGTTAGAAATATGGAGAAGTTGAGTGCTAATTGGCAGAAATAAAAATTATATACAGGATGTTTTTAAAATGATTATTTATTTGACGAAATAATAATAGGGATTATAAAAAACATCTTTAATATATGAATATATATATATATATATATATATACAATGTCTCTACAGATTTAAAAGTGATCAACTATTTCATGGAACACACAAGCAATTGAATTTTAAATCCATGATTTTATATAATAATGGATGTACCGTTATAACCGTAACAAATTTTAAGAAATCTATAATTTCGCCAAAATAGATAGTTACTTTAGGAACATATTGTATATCTTTTCACGTACCTTTGCAAGGTATTTACGAATTTATATATATCGAGAGAGAGAGAGAGAGAAAGAGAGAGAGAGATAGAATGTGTGTGGGTGTTCTCCCCACCCCATCATATATATATATATTATTCCATCAATCTGCAGTTTCGTTTTCGAGGCGAAAAAACATTGCGACTAACTTTTTTTCGCTGTCACTACTTGTTCATGTGGAAACGAGTACACGGAAAAGGCGTATGCGCATTCTCGCTTAATAACGTCGCGCTCTCGCGTGCGTGACGTCAATGGTATGCGCGTCGTTTCTTGCGACGGCGTTAATGAAGCCTTTAATTTGCATCATGCTTAAAAGTGCCGCAACCGCTAAAATCGCTGCAATGCCGTTCGAATAATGCGTTCGACGCGTCCGTTGTGTATTGCGAGATTTTCACGACGACGATGACGTCATCTGAGTGACGACAGCAACGAATCATAACACAGAACAACTTATACAAACAACAAAAAATAAAATACGCTGTATACCTCTTTTTAAAGGCTACATAGAAAAGCATTCAGAAAGATAAGACGAAAACGTATTAATTTCCGTTCGACTATTCTAGTTTCATTAAATAGAGCTTTCCATTCTTTTCACAATATCGGAAGGAAACTGTTTTAGCCAAATACGGAAATTTGTTATTCATTTTATTTCAATTTGTATTTACGTATCTTCTTTCGATTTTTTTTTTTTATTTAATTCTGATTACTTTTTACTTCTCTGTCGAAAAATCGACACGAAAGAAGCAAAAACGGAAATGACTCGCAGCTAGATGCGAATCTGAACTCATACAGCACATAATAATGCAACAACATTGCGGCAATATTTCAATGTTGCTACAATGTTGTATTCTGTGTTGTATGGAGAAAAATGCCAAAGCAACATATATGTGCGAGACAGAATTGTAAGATATATAGATGCCTAACGAAAATTTCTGCAATTTTCCTCGCAAGAAGATAATGAGGGAGCGGCCTCAGTTTCCCTCAACGGAGGCGATTGATCCCGTGACTGCGCCGTTATGCGAACGACAAAGAAAATAGTTTTGACGTAGTTGCGCATTACAAAATAATTGTATGTATGTAAATGACAAAATAATTAATTTACGATTCAGGGAAGAAAGTGAAAGAAAGAGCAGTAAGCGTGCAAGAGAAAGAGTGCGTGCATTTTAGTCCGTCATTCGTGTACATAGCCTCTCGATAATTATTGCTCTATTTGCGAAATATAGATTTATTTTGATGTTATCTAGGTGTATATGGCGAGAGAAAGAAAGAGATAAGTATGTATGTGAAGGCGCGATTAATAATCGCGGTTCAACGTAGCGAAGAATCACCACCTAATTTACGTCTGTAATTGCTAAATATCTTGGAATTCGAATTCCTTATTCAATGTACTTAGACGAGCAGTCAATATAGATATATATATTGAACTGTACACCAGGCTGTGTTTTATTTACTCTGCCTGCTAATTAAAAGCGGGGATCAACATCGATAATCCTCTCTGAGAGATTTGCGAGTTCCATCTTTCTCTAAAATACATGTAAGAACTTTGCTTCTTTATTTAGCAGCAAAATAAAGGATTGTTTTTGTCCTCTTTTTCCTCAAAGATCAATTTTGATATCATTCAAATAAATTTTAATATTACAAAAGTGGACATGTGTGGATAATAGTTAATGAACATTTCAGGTAAGTAGTATACAGGATATTTCACATAAAATGTTAGAAGGAATTTCTTTCAAAACTTGACGTTATACAAAAAATGTTTCAAAATTTATAGAGTTTTGAGAGAGAAAAAAGTTAATAATCTTGATTCTTAACTAAAATCATTTTTCAAGAAGTTGAGTAATTAATGAGATATTTTATACTTTAATTTATGATATAATTTTACATAAACTATGAAGTATCTCTTAAAATATTTTTTTTTCGATTATCTTATCTCAATACTTTTAAGCATAAAATAATGAAAAGAACCAATTGGTGTAAAGAAAATGCATAGACATTTTTAAGAAAAAATATGAATTTGCAACGAGCAGCTGTAGGATAAAACGGTGTAATGCCTCGGCAAAGAAAATGTTTCACTCAGATACATAATGAACTTATAGATAAGTATTATTGAAATGGGAGTGGATAAATGGTAGTACATAATCAACAGGGAAATCTCACAAAACTGCTGCGATTTTACATTAAAAAAAAATTACAAAATCAATAATTTTGAAGGGAAAAATGTAAAATTTGTTGGGGTAAGTATTTTTAATCATTTTCATTCCATATATATAGTCAAAAAGAAGTGTGCGTGTGGTGCAACATATGTTGCATCACACGCATACTTCTTTTTGGCTTAAAACATTCTGGCCATAAACATTCATTAAGCTAATGATGAATCTCATTCTGATTCATTCTTTCTGCTTGCAAAAATTTAATAATATGCGCACCTTGAACTTGGAATAATTTTCAATCACACCGGGCATTTCATTTGCTTGCCAAATTCCGATCAGTGAATAAAAACAACATCGCTTGCACGACTACTATTCCTCTCTCCCATGTAACAATACATGCCCATAACCTAGAGGTTGCGCGCACAGATTATGTATAATCAACGCCATGTACCTTTATTATCGAATTGCTCTCGTATAAAAGAGTGTCAATGTTTTTTGTGTTTTTTTTTTTGGAAAAATAGAGAAAGATGCAATTCTTGTGTAAATATTTAATCAATATTTTTATTGAGTTAAAATATAAATTCATTTTGTAAATTTTATAATTCAAAAATAAAAAAAATTGTTTTTGGTTTCATAATTAGAATACTTCTACAAATCAAAGATTAGTACAATTATTACTTGTAATATTAATAAATCTTGGTAAATTTCAACTATCAATAAAATCTGTTCATCATAGGTGTATTTTATATTGATTTAAGCAAATGTGTGTGTGTGTGTGTATTGCGTTTTCCTTCGCTTTTTGTTGTTATTTGGCTTTAAAATATCATCCGAGGATCGACTGGAGATCCAGGTCCGATTATTATATCTTTGCCTTACCTAACTTGTTATCCTTTTTGTCATGATTCGACCTTCGGCAAACGCCTTTCGCGGGGAAAAAGTGACGGCAGCGATAGAATCGTTAATGCGATTTTTTCCCAGCCATTAAACTTTTTGCTCGGAACGTCCCGAGTTCTAATGACCGCGCGCGCTGCCGGAGAAACCGATTACCGTTCGTTAAATCTGCTGTTTGCGCCGCATATATAATCATGAAGTCCGCTTGTGGCAAATGAGCTAAACTCATTTCCGCGTTTGCCAGAAACCAGTTTATCGAAATGCGAGATCCGACATGATCAAATATATATGAAACAAAAAGCTTTTTTCAAATAAGAACGACAAGAGTTTCCTAGAAAACAGGTTTTGTTTTATTTGAAATCAGATTGTATTTGTAGTTTATATTATTAGTTACACACATACATATATGTGTGCATATATAAACATAGTTAGATAATATATCAATTCTACCGCGTAGATCAAGTTACGTGATCGCGCAATAATTATGTTACTTATAGATGAGAGATCAACTGATGAGCGCCATCATTCTTCACGATTGAGAGAGAGAAAAAGAGAAATTCATGATATTGATGCACACTTAGTTTTGATTGTTTCCATGACAAACAAACATGAACATCAAAAATTTATTTGACTTTTAATCTAGGGTCTGTTCTTTATAGATGAACTGGCTGCACTAGTTCAGAGCTTATCTTTCTCCTTCCAGAGAGAAAAAGATAAATTCTGGATTAGCAGCCAGTTCATCTATAAAAAAACAGATCTCTAATATTCTTTGATGCACAAACAAATCGCATTATTTTTATATTTAAAATATATTTTTTGGATATATATTTTACTAACGATCTTTCTAGTTTGCACGCACATTAATATTAATATTTTATATTATTTTATATTCATATTATTTTTCCATTACAAATTAAAAACGCTATCAGACCCTTTTCCATGGATGAGAGAAATCAATGTTTTGATTTGCGTTCTGGTGAACTCAGGCGGGATTTGACGAAACTGTTGGTGGTTTCCATCCGAAAACAAGGCGAATTTCTCTCTCACTACCGTTTGCTCGTGGATTTCTTCGTTTGCCTAATGCATAATATATATAGCGCCGCGGTGCTTTTTCTTCTCCGCAAAAAGGCACGGCAATACTCTGTATTAATAATGTTTCTAACCCGCCGCGAGAGATTCACACGTGAAATTCGTGTGGTATACGCGCACAGGTTATACAAACTTTTTTCAACCTTAAATTACATGCAGCTGGAATCAATTTCGGATATTCTATTTCATATATATAGCTGTCATACTATTTTATACACATTAATATTTTTTGTTTGTATACATTAACTCTTTTGTAACTTTTTCGAAAGGTTTACCAAAGTTTTAATAAAAATTCTAATTTTTTAAATAAAACTGTAAGTATAAAACTATAACTTTCTCTTTATAGTGTTTATCATAATAAACCTATTATATATATTTAAAACAAAATTTTTAATTTCTTTTATTTAATAGAATTTTAATTTGAGACTCAATTATATCAAAATATTGAAATTTATATGAAGTTAATAAAATATTATTTTATTAACTTTATATAATAGAACCTGTATTATAAAAAAAGATTGAAATCACAAACCAGACAAGAAATTTTTAATCTTAAAAAGATGTACGAATATTGATACACTCTATATCTAATTCAGGCGGGAAAAAAATTAAGCCAATGAATGAATTTTATTACATCTTGAGGCTATCTATATAGCACAGAACATTTCAATTACATTTCAGCAATGTTACAATCTTGCAATTTACAATGCAATATTGTAGAGATATTACAGGAACATATCACTGTAATATTTTATGAAAAATATTACTGCAATATTTCAAAAACTTCACAAAAAACAGTATTTAGTTGCTAGTTTGTTTGCTTACCGCTATGCGATGCGTGATGCATTATCTCGTACTTGAATTTTAGTCATGAGAATTATACATATAAAGCTTATAAAGAATTGCCATAAAGATTAAGCATAT
Organism: Formica exsecta; assembly: GCF_003651465.1. Classification (NCBI taxonomy): domain Eukaryota; kingdom Metazoa; phylum Arthropoda; class Insecta; order Hymenoptera; family Formicidae; genus Formica; species Formica exsecta. The sequence goes on from NW_021850836.1 coordinate 102,268, forward strand.
AATAACTACTTCTATTTACTTAATTTCTGATATAACTCCAACACACGGAATTCAAATAATGAATTATGTTTAAATTGGACAAATAAATGCCCGGCAAATGAGTAAAACTCGTTTGTTTATTGTTTACTTAAGAAATAGAGTTCAATGCATATAAATATAAATAACATTTTTATAATTTTATGAAATAAATTATTTTATTATTCATAAGACGTTGAGCAAAAGTCTTAATGGACATAACTTTCTAGAAGCTATAATTTAGCCTGCAGAGAGCGTTGAAAGTTGATGATTTTTAAGCCTTTTTTGACCAAATTATCGCATTTGCAGCTCTCTGCAAGTTTCAATAAGTAAAGCACCCCAAGACTAATCACGTGGAAATATTTGCAATACGAATTTCATCCAAAATCTTCCAACTATCCGTCCATAGAATCCAAATAATCGCCTAATCATTACTAATGAATATAATTCTATTAGTTTAATTTTATGTACAGAATAAAATTAGAAGAGATAAAGACGAGATTTTAGAATTAGATCCTTTAAATAATAAATTGTGTTAATAAAAATGCTAATTGTGTTAATTGGCGTCTCATCTGATTTTCAGTGATAGGCCAGCATTACAGCACTGCTACTCTCGGTGCTTGTCCGCATATAAAATAAAAAAATACCAAATGAAATAAACATTTCAACTTTAGGATATGTATGCATTAGATATTATATATTAAATATTTATATATGAACATATATATATAATTATATGCGCATTATATTTTATTGCTACTTACGAGGAGATAGATAGTTGCTCTCAACGCTCTATGATTTGGCTCGTTAATAATCGGTGACGTTGGAACAATGATTATTATTGTTGCGCAGGTGCATCCGCTAAACAGGTATCTCTCGTCCGTCTGAGATTTTCGGATTCCCCAAACTGTCTTGGAGGGGAAGGGGGGCTCTCCCTGTCTCTTCTCGGTAAGCAGACTCTCATTATCCGCTCGGGAATTACACGCGGCGGCATATAAAATAAAAAAATACCAAATGAAATAAACATTTCAACTTTAGGATATGTATGCATTAGATATTATATATTAAATATTTATATATGAACATATATATATAATTATATGCGCATTATATTTTATACACAATACATATGCAGTAGAATAGGGTGTATAAACTCGGGAATTACACGCGGCGCAATTTTCAGTTCCACGGCGTAATTAATTAAGCGAAAGAGAAAGAGAGAGAGAAAAAGAAAGAAAGGATGAGACGAATCAGGAAGAAGACGATGGTTCAGTTAATTGCTCGCCAAACTACAAATCTGAATTTTAACCAAGTCTCGCATGTTTTACTATGTTGTAATCATTTGATGTACGTCTTAGTTCTGAAAAATTTTTTATGGTGCAAAAATCATGGAAGAATAGCTAAATTGGTAATCGTAAAGATTAAAAAATGCAAGATATTGTTTTATGGATCACAACTTTAAATTTGGCGAGCTTATAGAGAGAATAATAAAGAAAATTTTATCTTTTTTTGTTAGATGTTCAACCATTTATTTATATTATGTATTCGGAACTAAAATAGGAGTAAAATTAAATCAGTTTGCATAACTTCCTTCTTTAACTTCCATGTCACGGACGACACACACACATATGGGCTCTTCTAATATCGAATTATTATAATAAGTCGCGAAAGCGCATTGTTGCAGCAACTGGGACCGCAAAATCGATAATTGCGCTAGTCCCGTCAGTTGTCGCTTCTAAATTACAATATTCAATCGTGTTGATTAATTGCCAACCTTGCTCGAGATCGTATCTTACGAGTGCGACAATAAAAAAACGAGTTCGTGGGCGATAAAAACGTTGGTGAAGTAAGCAAAGAGTAGCGGCCAGCCGAAAAAGCAGAGAAGAAAAGATTGAAGAGAGGAGAGAGAAAGAGAAAAGTCGCAAGATATCACAAAAGACGAATCAGTCAGCTAGCGAGAATTAAAATTGTACGCGTCCTCGCATAAAACTACGCACTAACGAGTTTTTAATAGTCGGTTAGATGCCCAGGTAGCAAGGTGTCGTCATTATAACGTCATTTTAAGGTCATTTCTCGTCATATGACGTCAGTCGACTAAATAATGACGTAACACAGACGTGACATTTTTGACGACATATTATCGTCACAAAAATAACGTCATTTAATCGTCTTCTTATAAATGTATAATTGAATTTATATATTATATACAAAAAAAAGAAAAATTAGATATATACATATATATTTTTTTATTTGAAGAATACATATGAAGATATCTGTTTTATTTGTGATATTATATTTAAATATCGCATTTTCATTGCGCGTTCTCTTTTTAGAGAAAAATAAAACGCATTTCCATCTTTGAGGACACGAAATATTAAATACAGTTTTTTAGGAAGACAAATGTGCACATGCTATCGGAAATGAAGGGACAAAGAATATTGACGCGGGATCGCAAAGGGGATGCTGATAGATTTCGCGACGACAACGGAGAGAGCGAGAGAAGGGGTAAACGAGAATGTGGGTGGTGCTCGCGTGTTTTACGAAAAATAAAAGCGCGGAAGTTCGGCGAGAGTCTCTGTTTCTCTCTTTCAGCGTAACAGGTGGTTAAACAGAACTGTAAAGCAACTCGCGAGCGATGCAAGGGGATCGATCGGAGAGGGAGTAGAAAGGGAAGGGTTAAAAAGAGATCGGACTTTGCGAAGTGCGCGCGAGAGATCGCGACTCCTACCTTTTATGCTCGTGTAACATCAGCACATTATGCAAATATTAATTGTCTGGATTATTTCTCATGCGCGTGCGCGTTGATCTTAAAAAAATGTTTATTATTCACAAAAAATCAAACTAGCGATATTTTGCTGAAAAGCAAAAATGATCGTAATTATTTGACTAAAGTCCATCGTAAGAGAAGATGTATAAAAGATTATCGTATATAAACACAATATATATATTGTTGTAATATATAATTATAATTACACATACATTTATTATATAAATTACTTAATATATTTATTAATTTAGAACGCGCTGTATAATTCTCTAAATAATTTTTCACATATAAATAGGTATAACAATAATAAATATAACAATAATAAGTATAATAAATATTGTTCACGTGTAAAGAAGTATAATAATAATAAATTTATACACGTAATTAATATAAAATGGTATTACAATATTTATTACAATATATTATGAATATTTAAGTTATATATATTAAAAGTTGTTATATTAAAATCAGAATAAACATTTAATCTGGATATAATAATCACAAATCAGTATTAAACTGTGATTCATATTCGTTTCAAAGATCTTATTTTTTCCCATAAACTTCCCGTACACCAACCTTTCACGCATTTAACTTTAGGGATATCTCCACGAATACCGTCACGGCGGCCGCGTAGCGGTCTTAATTAATTCGATCCTGTAGCCTTCCGTAGCTCGATGCTATTTCCATCGTCGCGTCGTCGAGAGCACGGTCGTCCGGTGGGTGGGTTTCTCGCGCCGGGGGCGACGAAAGGAAATTGGCTCGGTTCGGAGACGTCCTGCGTGGACGGAGTATCCTTAATACTGTAAAGTAAGTTTAATGGAGGATGCAGTCTTTCACCGATGTGTACCGACACCTACTAGGTGTTAGAGAATATCGCACATCGTTAAACATTTAAATGGCATAAAATAAATAACATCACACACGCGCGCACACATATATATTCATAACTTTTTGAAAACATAAATTTTATAACTTATACACACACATATGTGGTTTTGAAAACAACTGCGGCTTTTTCTACTTTATTCGGATACACAAAGATCTAATCACGACAGAATTGATATTTTTTCTAGTGAGTGGCGTTTGAATTTCTAATTGTAAGAGATCTTTTCTCCTCGAGTGGAGGAAAGTCTACAATCTCCTCTCTCTCATTTTACTCGCGCCGATAAATCACCGCGGGCGACGTCGTAAACGCGGCGCAGGATCAAAGTACAATCTAATCCGCGTAATAACCGGAGTATTAGGATGGCCCGTCGGGCTTTCACGGCACATTCGTAGACGCAACGGTAATTAAGGAGCGCGATCGGCCGTGCCGCTCCTTATTACAAGTCGGGATCCGCATCCGCGGTGTGAATTCCTGCCTCGTTGATCTCACTCAACGCTCTTGATCTCATGGGATGCTAATTATTCTCAGCCACGCGTAATCACGACAGAATTGATATTTTTTCTAGTGAGTGGCGTTTGAATTTCTAATTGTAAGAGATCTTTTCTCCTCGAGTGGAGGAAAGTCTACAATCTCCTCTCTCTCATTTTACTCGCGCCGATAAATCACCGCGGGCGACGTCGTAAACGCGGCGCAGGATCAAAGTACAATCTAATCCGCGTAATAACCGGAGTATTAGGATGGCCCGTCGGGCTTTCACGGCACATTCGTAGACGCAACGGTAATTAAGGAGCGCGATCGGCCGTGCCGCTCCTTATTACAAGTCGGGATCCGCATCCGCGGTGTGAATTCCTGCCTCGTTGATCTCACTCAACGCTCTTGATCTCATGGGATGCTAATTATTCTCAGCCACGCGTTCACCTTTTCACGCTCTCTCACGATTTCCACCTTCCTGTTCTTTGTGTATCAATTGGAGCCACTGTAATAACGGGGTGCGCGCCTAAAGAGAAGAAATATCCGTTGTACCATGAAACGCGAGGATGCCTCTTTTATGTAGTTTCACAGTCCAGTATCATATCACAAAATATTCTTTTACAAATTACATTTTATTGTTTTTATTATAAATAATAAATATAAGAATATATTAATATTAAATCTAGTATACATATATATTGAATAAAGAATTAAATATGTTTATGCTATTATTATTATTGCTATATATTATATTTTGTGAATATAAAAGAAAATTAATCATATGATATATACATATATATATGTATATATAACTAACTAATATATTAGTTATACATATATGTAACTAATTCGAAAGTTTTCCAATTTTTGAAAAGATTTGAGAATTGACTGCTATTGAATAGATAGAGCCCTCATTTGTTCGATCGACAATCTCAAAAAAGGAATATTATTATTTTCTAGGTAATCTATCGCGATCTAAATTTTATTAAAGTAATTTATAACAGAATGCTATTTTGTTTGTTTATTTTGAGAAAAAAAAAGTTACGAGTGAAACAAAATATATAAAATTAAGTTCTTAATATTTATTAGAAAATGAAAATAAATAAAAGAAATTTGTAAGAGATTATATATATACTAAAAGAAACGATTCTTTTTCTAGTTATAAAAAAAGAGAGAGAAAAATAGATTTAAAAAAATATTTCCTTACATTATAATTTATCTCTTAAGACGAAATAAGATATTATCTTATACTCGTTTTATAATTAAGTAACTAAAATTAATAATTGGAAACGCGATATGAGACATCTTTATTATAGCATCATTTAATTATCCCACATTTATGCAAACGTTCTCTCAAAAATATGTGTCATACTATAATCAGCGTTAATCGCGCGACGATCTCGTTACATGTGGTTTCTCTCTTCGACACGAAAATCCAGAACTACTCGCACGACTACACCTGCCATAATCAATCGAAATTGGCCGTGTGCTACTTACGAGGAGATAGATAGTTGCTCTCAACGCTCTATGATTTGGCTCGTTAATAATCGGTGACGTTGGAACAATGATTATTATTGTTGCGCAGGTGCATCCGCTAAACAGGTATCTCTCGTCCGTCTGAGATTTTCGGATTCCCCAAAAAGTGAATTTGACGTAACCAGTGACTAAAAAATGACGTTATAACGACGACACTTTGCTACCTGGGTGTTTGATGAACTAGCGGAGATGCGACGCCGTATGCTAATGATATGACTCAATGAGCAGCCATAGTCGAGTCGATAGAGAAAAAAAGAGGAACGTATGATTAAGTTTCGAGCCGCATATAATTTAAAAGCTCCTTATGATTTAAGGACTGCCAGTCTTGCTAACAATACACACTTCCTCGTACTTTTTTTCTTTCTTTTTTTTATATATCCTTTTCTTAATTTTTATATAATTTCTCTTTATATCTGATTAATAATAAATCGAAGTATTTCTCCATCTATCTGGTGCGTCTATCATCTGTAAGATTACAATTTTAGACCTGGAGACTTTATCTATACAGCATAAGAAGATTGCAGAAACATTATATAAATATTTCAATGTAACAATGGAATATTGCGAATACATATACATTGCGAAATGTTGCTGCTATGTTGATGCAGCATTGCAGTAATATAAAAATGTCTGTAACATTGCAATGTGTGTGTAACATTATGATAATATTATTACAATGCAATGTATCAATAATAATGCGAGATACAGGTACCTTTCATCTTAATTTACATATGTTTATCAAATTAGCTTATATATACACATTTATATACATTTGCAGTTACAATTATTATATATATATATATACAGACGACAAAAACATTTGTTTCAACGTAATTATTTAAATTACAAGATCCTAAAGTTTAAATAAAGTCCATCAGAAGCCGATTTTCCATAAGGAGTGTGCAGGATCCTTTGATCTAGCTTCATTTTCATTAAAAATATTAAACTCATTTAAAATTTACAAAAATATGATGCAATTTGATGATTTTTATCAATACTATTCTTTGAAATAAATAAATTATAAACACTACCTGAGATATGATTCGGATAGTGACTTTTTTCGATGAAAATCAAGATCGATTCATCGAATAATCGAAAAGATTCATCGAATAATGATCATCTGTTAATTACCTGTGAATGTCTTACAAAATTTTTTGATTGAATTATTGAAATGTCATAATCATGAAATTTATGTTTTTCTTGATAATTCTAAGAGATTTTAAAATCTTTATTTGTTTTTTCAATATAATGGATCTTTTGAAGTCAATTAAAATTATTTTCAAAAATGCACCTGCTTCCTTCATATATTCACATCTCTTCGAGAATTCTTCTGCCATAGTTTTTTAAAATTCTGAAATGGCATCTTAATAACAATCATTTCAAGATTGCCTGATATCAGACGAAAATCCGCATTTGTTTTCCGAAAAGTGTCAAAACATTGAACAGAAATGTCTCGGGAAATCCGTCGTCACAATTTCCGTTTTTATTCAAGACCGATATGATTGATCATTCTTTGGCTTGTTTACCGCTAAAGTCGAAACACACTCTTATCGCGTTCAGCAGCCTCTCCTGCACAACTTTTGTGACCTTCGTCTCGTTTAAATGCGCGCTATAATCGTCTGATCACAAGCATTTGTTGAAAGCAATATCCCTTTCGTCAAGTATTTTGATTTTCATTTGATATTCATGAACTTCATGGGCGTCTTATCGCGAACTCCTTTTTAAACACAGTTTTATTATCTGATCTTATCATGTGATCATGTTAATTTTTTGAATTATTAGGACTTTTTTCGTCTCATTTAACGTGGTTTCAGAATAATGAATTTTAGTTTTTTCATTCAATAAGTTCCTCAATGCGGAATAGTTTCAGACTTATGCGGAGACTATTATGTTGTAAACATTGTTTAAAAATTTCAAAAACATTGTAATTTTCTTTTTGATGATGATCGAATCTGTTTTTCTTGATCGATGTCGATCAAAGTCTTCGATCCTAGATAGAAGTTATATTATATGAATATTGGTTGCGGTTTTAAAATCGCAAAAATTTAAGAATGTATTGCTGATAAATCTTGATGATGATATATAATTATCTATATCTTTGTTATCATTTTTCATATCATTAATTATATTTATATTGTAAATACAAATTTGCAAGATTTTGTGCGTTGAAGTCATAAAAGAATTTTTTCAGCTAAGGTATAGTCTTCCATTAATTTTATTTCGCGCTTCAAAAAAATAATTTCTTGCATAGATATTTGTTCGATATTTTTTATAGAAAGATCCTTGAAGAGAAAGTTTTTTCCTTATAGAGTTGGCGGAAACTGCGAGATCGACGGGTTTATGCAACTTTTCCGTTTTCTTTTACTCGTGGATCTGACTATAAATAATTTCGAAGCGACCGAAGTTGACGAGATTCTCGTCTTAATTCTTTACCAAAGAGACCACGAAGACAATGTATCTTTCTCACTTTTAACGTACAATTAAAATCCAATTCATTGACGGATATTTCTTTTATATATTTCAACGCATCAATCACACACATACATATACATAACAAGATTCATCATATCCGTGTAGGTGGTTTTCATCTCCCCACTGCAACTCAGGGTAAGGTCAACAAATGACAAAAGCATCTGCGACTATTTTAAAAATTGACATACTGCAAGAATGATTGGTTCACGAAATTTATCTTTCGACAATCATTTTGCTAATGGATCCGACGTGGTCGCGGTCGATGTGGAAACGTTGCGATTAAATGCGCTGAACTTCGTCTAGATATCTCGCCACTCGTCACGTTATCGATTCTCCGCGGTCGTGTAACTATTTTTCGAAAGTTCAAAGTTCGCGGCCGGTGGCAGACTCCAATTACTGTCGATCCGCTGTCGCCACCACCATCGTCAATGACGAGATTTCATCCTCGAGATCCTTGTCTCTCGCAGCCTTATTCCTCTTTTTTCCGCACTGGTCGGCAGTATATCGAGTATTGATCGTGTTCGGGAATGTCTTTGGTGACGATGTTCATCGGTCGGAGTTCATTGTTGACCTGAAGATGACTGCAATATATTGAAAAATTAATATTAGGTTTTGATCTTTCTTAGAATGAAATCAAAGAAATCTAAGAAATTTCATAAAGCTTTTTAGAATTTTATTTTTGTAAAACGAGATTATTATAAACTTTCGCAGAGAGAGCGTTCTTTGAGGCGTTGTCAAAGATTCTCTGCGCTTGTGCTGGAGAAATTCTCCTTTTTTGATTTCGCTGGTCGAATCGCCACGTTCTTTATATAGCGCTCGCCTTTTCGAATCGCCGCACTCTTTACGACTGTTCCTGCAACTTTGCTCCTTCCCAAGGATTTTCAATATCCTCGAAATATGTTTCTCTTTGAAATTCAGATATTGCGAGCGAAGCATCAGTTGTGCCCTCTTTTGGTGACCGCTTTCCCACACCATCACTACATCCACACGCACACATTTTTAGCATCTATTGATGCTATTATTTATTCGAACGAAATTGATCTACGTGTATATCCATGGAAGAAGCTTTAATTTATTCGTTTGATTATGTAATACTGGTTTAAATATATTTTGGTACTTTTGTTTGTACATTGATTACAGCGCTCTTACTCTAGCCCACTCTCTTTTGCTTTTAGTTTTATTTAATGTACATTGCAAATCAATTTTAATTCAATTTTGATTTTAACAATAATTTCAATGAGACCCAAATGTGGTACGAATTTTTGGCGTAACGATTACTATTGCACTCAATTTCAAACAGATGCTCTCTTTTCGTCTTCCATGAAACATGATAACACACACACACAAGCAATGCGTAGAATATAATACAAATATAGCTAAAAAGAAATAATATATTTTAAATACGTAAACACATGAATTTATAATGAGAATTTATGCTTGAAATTATTAATTTTTAAGGTATCCTTATTAGTGAAGTTTTAATAACAAAATTGATCAAGAATGAAAGACAAAATGTGTTACTTCACAATATAATGTTTTTTTATTTAATGATTTAAATTGACATAAATAGACCCTTTCTAATATCGACTTATACTTTTAATTTAATTTAATTTGTATTTTTATATATTAAGAATTTACTCTTAAATCAACTTGAACAAACTCTATTTCGGCAGTGAGTTAAAAGATAGATGAAAGTGAAAAATGTATCTTTATATATATATTTTACGGCATGACCGTACGCGTTTCAGGACGTGTTTCGAAATTCACTGCTAATACTAGAAATCTCTAAATACGTAACATAAGCTATAGATATTTTTAGTACTGGCAGTGAATTTCGGAACACGGCTCCAATATGGTATATATTAGTTTAATATCGTTGATTAACTTAAGACGATCAACATATACATACATATATATAGTTATACATGGTTGTCTATATGTACATTTATACAAAGACAAATTCGATATATGATCATGTATGGCTAATTTATACATAATTATATTTGATTGTATATAAAAATTTTTTCCCAGGTTTTTTCAAATATATTACATTACGATGTAATTATATTGCTACAACGTTTCGTTGCAATATTATAAAAAGCGAACATCATGTTGCAACAATCTTACAGTAATGGTACAGTAACGTTTCGCAACTGATTTGCAATATTGCAATGTTTCAATAAAATTATTCTGCAGTATGTTTACAATCTTTCTATGCCACAGTTTAACCAGTTATAGATGGAGTCTGATTGGACACGTCACGAATTGGCCAATTTAAAATAAGACTCTTTGATTGGTCAATCGTTGCTGGTTACCCTAGGCACCGGTCGATATGAGTGGCTGTGGTCAATCGGGACATGGTCAAACGGGAGTTCCCTTTAGTTACAACAGTAGCCAAAAATCAGAATATAAAATTCCAGTATACATCACTGAATTATAGTAATACTGGAATAAACGCCAGCAGAGGAGAAGTTCATTTGGACACAGTGCGATTGGACACAACTACTCATACCGACCAGTGCTTAGGGTAACCAGCATGATTGACCAATCAAAGAACCTTATTTTCAAGTGGCCAATAAGCATTGTGTCCAATTGATATACACCCCGCCAGCAGCACTATCGCATGCCGAGAGAGATAACTGCTGTACAGTCTTATCAAAAAATTGATTCGTAACATAACTTATGGCTCATCTAGGTCGCCGACCGAGGTCGGCCCTAATATGCATAATTATCTTTTATTTTTAATATTTTTAATTTTACAATATTTATATTAAAATTTGGTGCTTTTTATAACTAAGGATATGACGGTATGTTATATGATTCGCAAACCACTCATCAAAATGCCGAAAGGCATTTGACTGAAGGCTGGTATTTATTAATCCGTTCTTATATTTAAAATCATCTTAAGTATGATCTTGGGTCATCTTAACATTCCATTCAGCCAATAAAGTGGCCATATAACATTTAAGATATTATTACTTAAAACGATCTCAATAAATATAAGAACGAACAACTATGAATACCGGCCTTACTATCGTAACTAGTATGGGTAATATTATATATATTTTATATTACTCTATTTTATAATGCAATTATTGTTTTTTACTTTTATATGAAAAAGACCATGTAAACATCATGTGGACAATACGTAAACAATTTATGTAAACGTCATTTTGAAAAATCTACAGCGATCACTCTGATCTCTCAATCATCATAGATGCCGATCGATATCTTTCCAACGTTACCGACCGGGCGGACGACAGGTGTGACGTCACGCTTCGGCCGTCTCGCGATGCATATCGGGAACACGATTCGCCATCTTGGACGGTATGGCTCGGCTACATAGTGCGCGGTGAAGGAGACATGCGAGTCTTAAAGCGGACATCGCATTACGTTGCGTGAGATTTAACGACGACGACAGGGACGACTCCTCTTTTGCCTCAAGATGGATGCGGTGAAGTCGTTCAACGCGGAGGTAAGCGACACTCTTCGGAGGGGGCCTCTCCGCTCGTACGCGCACGTCTCGGAGGTCACCGTCGTAGGGGCAGTTTTCCCTTTTCTCAAGCTTTGTTTTCAGTCCGACTCGCTTTGCCCGATCCTTGTCTTCTGTACTTTAGCGCTATAGGATAATAAGATACAAGCTATGTTTTGAGTTATATTCTTATACTATATTAGATATACCACATACTATGTTATGCTATATTGGAGATTCTCTCTTTATCCTTGAATGCACTACTAGCTTCAATAGCAGATAGAATATTTATTTTCTATTAGAATAAGCGCTGCGCTTTACATCACAGTTATGCTAGAAGAGAAAAGTTGATGAAAATTGATATACAAATAGTGCTTTATAGTACTGATAAATATGATTAATTATAATTTGATTACAGCTGTCCGCTCTTTACGATGTTAAACCACCAATTTCAAAAGCCAAAATGAATTCACTTACACGGGGAGCCATCAAAGCAATAAAATTCTATAAGCATGTTGTACAAAGTGTGGAAAAATTTATTCAAAAGGTAAACATTTATTTAAATTATTATTATTTTTTTAACAGTAATATATTCATATATGTTCTAACTTTATTCTGTATGTGTTTAGTGCAAGGCAGAATATAAAGTACCGGGACTATATGTAATAGATTCAATTGTCAGACAATCTCGACATCAGTTTGGAATGGAGAAAGATGTATTTGCTCCACGGTTTGCGAAAAATATGCAGACCACCTTTCTCAATCTTTTAAAGTGCCCACAAGAGGATAAAAGCAAAGTTATACGTGTACTGAATCTTTGGCAAAAGAATGCGGTTTTCCCACCAGAAGTTATTCAACCACTCTTTGATCTGGCAGATCCAAATCATCCAATACATAAGGAGCAGCCAGTAAATAGTAATGGTAAATATAAACAGAAAAAATACAGTTGAATAAAAAGTATTCCTTGTAATGTAGATGCAACAGTGTATGTCTTGGAAGATGTCTGTATTTTTTTTTAAATTAAATCTTAAATCTTAATTAATATTAATAAATCTAATTAATATTTTAATATTGCTAGGTACATTAAATACATCATCTGGAAATAATATAAGTAATGTAAGCGCAGTCACTAAGACTCCGCCATCTGCTATTAAAAATGTTGTAAAGGATTCAAAACTATTTTCAACTGGAAAAACGATCGATCCTGTATGGCTTGCGCAAACAAAAGTAGAAGCGGCGAATATAGTTAATGCCAATAAACTTTTGGTAATATCAATGTTATGTTGACATTATGGGTTTGATCAACATTTATTGAATTTGATTGTTTCTTTATACAGAGTCAATCTAACTCCGGTCAAATGGACTCTTCTATTTTCGATCAGTTACAATGTTTACAGCAATTACTTTTGAAAAAGCAGGATGTTGCAAATGAACCTAAAAGTTCAGTCAAGTTTGATAAGAAATTGCTAGACTTTGATTACGGTGAAGAAGAAGACGATGATGTCGTTATTGCTAATTCTCCAAACGCAACCGCGTTGGTCAATACTCAACACAATGCGGTTTCAACAAATAGTAGCCTAGAAAGCCTGGGACTGTTGCTTGCAAATCCAGAGGTACTTAACAAATATCAAAAATTAAAAGCAATATGAAACTTTAATATCTTGCTTTCATATTATGTGTTATTTGAAGGTTTTAAGACAATTGCAAACTTTACAACAAACTATGCAAAGCAACGCTTCTTCTTCACAACACGAAATGGAAGAAAAAATGCGCAAGCTTCAACAAATGAAACAACAGGAAGAAGAATTTGATAAACATTTAGCACAAACTGTTCCTGTAATTTTATTTTTTTTAAATATTTCTTGTAAGGTATACAAGAAAATAGTGTTTTATCTCAAATCCTTTCTTCCATTTTAGAATCTTCCATTTGCATCTGAATGTGAATTAAAGCCTTCTGATATTTTAAAACCAAATACCCAAAGTTATGCATCAAATGTGAATAGCAATGTGTTACAAGATATGAGTCAACCACCACCTGGCTATCCGCCAGCTCTGCCATTTACGTCGCAATCTTTACCAAATATTAGACAAATCAATCAATCTGCACATCAGAATCAAAAGAGTCCTTTACTTGACGAACGTCAAGAAACGCAAGATTATTCTGGGTAAATCATTATAATTAAAATAGTTTTAATTCTCTTGATAAATCACTTGATTATTCTCTTGATAATCTAAATGAGTATCTCTTGCAGAAATAACGCTAGACGTGATAGTAGCAGTGTAGAAATTGTAAATTGCGAGAATACGAGCTCACAAAGTAGATCGCCAGAACGGTATCGGCATCACAGTCGGTCTCGGTCCCCACGACATAGAGACAGAGACAGAGATCGAGACAGAGATAGAAAATCTCGTTCTAGAAGTAGATCGCGGCGAAGAAGGTAATTGATTAAAATTATATCAAATTAATTTATTAATTGTGTTTATAATTAGAGTTTAAGAAATATTAAATTGATAATATGAGAAAAAAAATTGATCTAAATATATATTTTCATATTGTTAATTTGATATTATATAATATGTATATATATTTTTTTTTCTTATAGATCTCGTTCAAGAGACAGAGGGCGCGATAGGAAACGTGATGATAGCCGAGAAAAGTTAACAGAAGAAGAACGGGAGAAAGAAAGAGAGCGACGCAAACGCGGCTTACCACCGATAGTCAGAGATAAATTAAGTGGTATGTATCCTAAAATGAAAAAGATTCTTATACCTCTTTTATTCATCTCGTCTAAATTAGAAAAGAATAATAAATGCACTTTTAAAACATAGTTTGCAGTACAACACTTTGGGTAGGACATTTATCAAAACTGGTACATCAAGAAGAATTGTCTGATACATTCGGGGAACTTGGCGATATTGTTAGTATTGACTTAATCTCACCGAGAGGTTGTGCATTTATATGTATGAATCGAAGGCAGGATGCATATCGGGCGCTTACAAAGTTAAAAAATCACAAAATGCAAGGCAAAGCTATTACGGTAAATAATTGTTTGCAACACACAACTTGAGTAACATTGAAATATTTTATCGCACACAGCATATCTGTTTCAATTACAGTTAGCGTGGGCGCCTGGTAAAGGCGTAAAAGGCAAGGAATGGAAAGATTATTGGGAAGTAGAACTGGGCGTCAGTTACATACCTTGGAATAAATTAATTAACATTACTGATCAAGACTTGGAGCTGTTGGAAGAAGGCGGGATGATAGATGAAGATACATTACCTCCCTATTTAAAAGGTGCGTTTTTTCAATTTCAATCGTGTATATGTGAGTCGCGCACGGAGTGTTTCATATAGTATACGAAGTGTTCCCTCCGAAATTTGAGTTGTACAAAAAAATGTTTCAGAGAAAAAAAATTATAAGATTTTGAGAGAGAAAAAGATGATAATCTTGAATTGAAAGTCATTTTTCAAAGTCATGTGAAGATAAAAACCTAATTTATTTTAATGGAATTATTATAATTTTTTTATACAAATTGATGCAATATTTGGTGTTAAAAGTTATAAGAGTAGAATAACCAAAAATTGAATAGTTTACTAGATATTTTACACCTTAATTTGGCATAATTTTATATAAATTATGAAATATCTCATAAACTATTCAATTTTGGACCATCCTACCTTTGTAATTCTTAATGCTTAATATTACAAGAAAGTAGGTAGTTCCATTTTTTTTTAAACTAGGTTTATCTTTACATGATTTTAAAAAAAATGACCTTACTTAAAATTCAAGATTATCAACCCTTATCTCCCTTAAAACCCTACAAATTTTGTCTTAAACATTTTTGTACAACGTTTCAAGTTTCAGGGGAAACATATTGTAACACTTTATATGAAACACTGTATGTATATATATACAGAGTGGGTGCGAAATCATAGTATAAGCGAGAACAAGATGATTCCTCGTGCCAAAATAAGTCGAAATTGTAGAATAATTTTTTTTCATATGAGGCTACAGAAGCCAACAGTTTCTTTAGTAAAATTAAAGTAAGAAATTAAAAGATTTATTACCGATGTCCACAAACATAAATACAAACAGAAATAGCAATCTATAGCAAGATCCGTTAGTTGAGGGATAGTCAAGCACACGTGTACTTGATAGATTTTCAAAATCATTTATTTCGAAAACCGAAGCCTCATACGAAAAAAAAAAAAAATTATTTTACGATTTTGATTTATTTTGGCACGAGGAATCACCCTGTCCTTGTACAACGATTTCGCACCCACTCTATATATATAAAGAAAGAGAGAGAAACAAATATATATTGTGATATATATTGTGTGTAAGATAAGCAACTCAGTTGAAAGAATGGTCTGAAGAATAAAAAAGAAATACTCGTGTTAGTAATTCAGATTTGCTTTATCTTTATAATTTATTATTATTTTTTTGTTAATCAAGTATAAATAGTACAAAGAGTTCTCTAAAATGCAAGTTTTAATTTAGTTACATGTGTAGATTAAAGTGATGTGTAACTTGAACCGACTTGCGAGATTAAAATCAAATGATTGAAGCCAAACTAAAGCCCTGTAATTTAGATTGGTCATAAGCAAATTTTAAACAAATTTTATTTTAATAAAAATGTTTTTGATACCAGTGTATTCTTTTCAAATGATTGCTAACATTTGGAAGAAAATGTGTGATATACATTTTGTACTATATATTTATTACATCATGTATTGCACTCTATATATATATTATAATCTATTATGGATTTTAAAATTGTTTCTCTTTTGTGTCACAGGAAAACTAAAGCACGCTGGCACCAGCGCTGATATTTTACAACAACAGCTGCAGCTGCAACAGCAAGCACTTGTCGCTGCCGCTGGTGCTCCCATTCCCACGTTAACCGACGGTATTGTGAACGTTATACAATCGTCGGCTAATTCGCAGCAGCAACAGCAACAGCAATTAGTCGACACCAGCCAACCGCCACCAATCAGACCGCCAACATCGGCTGCGCTATTACCACCTCCGAATACGCAATTGCAGATGATGCCGCCGGCCTTTACGATGCCCGGAGTGCCACGTGAGTTTACCACATTGATATTTATTATTGCAACATTCCTTGAATATAAGTCTTTTACTCATTTCTTTTAAGTTATACACATGCATTATATTGTAAAACATTTTTAAGAGCTTTATAAAACTTATAAAATTAAAAAATAATTGTAGCTTTTTAAAAAATGTCAATACAAATGGATTAACGTCTCTATGAAGAATATAAAAATATTGCAAATTTAAATTACTTTTTTATTTAGATTTACTTTTTTATTTTTATTTTTATTTATATTTTGTTTGTTAATATTACACGAATATGCATGATCTTTCTTTATCATTGACAACTTTTGACGAGTATGCTTTTACTTATGATGGAAACAGATTTGCAAAGTGTTACATATAATGATATATATAATTTAATACTTGAATAATATTTCAATATATCCGAATATACAAATGTATAGTAAAATAACAGGTAAAAACCGCTACGACTTTTTGATATAACACAATTCTTAGATGTCATGAATAATCTTACAGGAATGATTAGTCACATGGGCCTACAAATGACACACGGATTAATGCCCAATGTCCCGATCGGAGTTCCGCCGCCTAACATGCAGAGTTTGTTGGGACCACCGGGTATGATGCAGACTATGTTGACATCATCGGTTAACCCGCCATTCGGGGCAGGTGTTGGTGTAAGTTTATTGACGCAAATCCCGATGCCCGCACCTGCTGCAGCACCTTCGGATAAGCCAAACTCCACTGGTATGTAAACAATAAGTGATATCGTTGACACAATATAAATAGTCGCCAAACATTTCTCTATAATAGCTATATTATTTTCTACAATTATATACAGAGTATTTTACATTTATCGTAAGATTGTATACAATGTTATAAGATATTTTATTTATTATTTTTTTGTTAAATTTGAAATTATAGTACTACGTATAATACATAAACAAATATATATAAGAAGTGAGAAAATGACAAAATTTCAACCTCTCTTAGAGAGTGGAAATTATATAAATATTATAAATATAAATGTTACTACAAATGTTACATATATAAATGTTACTACAAATTTGTAATTTTGGCTCATATTTTGTATTTTTTCATGAAACAATTTTAAATTATAAAACACAATAATAGGATAATATTTTCTTATCTTGGCAGAGTTCTAAAAACATTCTACATAATATTAATATAGGGTGTCTCTAAAATTTCATCTTCTATATTTCTCGGAAACTTCAAAGTTACAAAAAACTGTGAAACATATGTTCGGTCATTTCAAGGGGTTATTATTTTAAAGATGTT
Source organism: Formica exsecta (assembly GCF_003651465.1). Lineage (NCBI taxonomy): Eukaryota > Metazoa > Arthropoda > Insecta > Hymenoptera > Formicidae > Formica > Formica exsecta. Next base: position 120,263 of record NW_021850836.1, read on the forward strand.
GGAGAGCTGCCCTATCATGGGGATATCTCAGGGAAACTTCAAATCAAAAATTTTAAATAGGATCTTCTCCGATATTGTAATACATCATTTGAAAGGACATAAAAAAATAAAATTTTGGCATAAATCAAAGGTTGATACATTGACCCATTCGAAAGTTATTGGAGGCCAAAGTTTGGAAAAGGTCTATTTTCACAAAATTGTTACTTCCATTTGGAAAGTGTGTGAAAAGTATTTGCCTTTTGAAATCCTTTCCGAAAAAAAAATTCAAAAAGATATTTGACCTTGAGGTTTTTGTTTTTTAGGTCGAAAAGGGCACCTAAAAAACTTTGTTAAATTAAAAATGATGCTTTATGACTTACCCATGATAAAACCTTACCTTACCTTACCTTATGATAAAATGATCATTAAGACTTACCCCGAAATTCTTTTTTTAACTTGTGAATTTTCAAAAACATCATTAACAGAGTAATCCATCCCCATCCTTCTCATTTGGCACGAAAGAACAAGAATAATAGAACAAACCCCATGGTTTGGTGGCATCTGTTAATGCAATTGCTGAACGTTATATTCCATACCGTTCAGAAAACGGAGAATTTTTTTTCTCCCAATTTAATCAATCCTGGATTTAAGGAGTTTTATTTAGTATTCGTATAAAAATTAATGATTTAGTATCTCGAATAAGCATTTTTCTTACAAATTATTAGTTGTATTTTGAGAGACATATTATGAAAAATTAACTATAGTATTCTCTGCTCTGTTACAGAAAAATTACTAATTAAATAATTATTTACTAAAGTATGAAAAATTACATTATTATATATTATTAATTAAAAAAAAAATAAATATATTTAATTCTTTGTATGTTCGGAAAATCATTTAATCTGGTGTTACCTAAATCGGTTTTCTGTTTTAATGTAGCCTTGAGGGACAACCCCCAATCTTTTTAAAAGAGTAGTCTCTTGAAATGATCGTAACTTTGAAGTTTCCGAAATATAGGGGGCGGGAACGGATTTTAGGAACACTTTGTATAATATAAACAAAGAGAGAAAAGATTAGAGATCATTAGAATTGATTACTAGCCCTAACCGATGTTAGTGCAATCACATATTCTCAGGTTTAACTTGCAATTGAATTCACAATGAGAATAACTTAATACCCATCGAAGCGCGCCAGCTAATTACAGCCAAACAGGATACAAGGAGATCCGAAAATATTGCAGGTATGCCACACAACGTTCCACCGATCGGAGTACCGCCACCCACGACGGAGACAAGTATGCCAAATCTTCCAATGCTACGGCAGCCGTACGGAGTGGGTCCGGCGCCGCCGATGCAGATGCAACTACCTCAACAACAGCATCATTCTGACGACATGGACGTGGAGATGGAGGACGCGATGCCGCAGAGCCTGAGTAGTAACATACTCAAAGATAAGCAGCCGAACCTTAGCGATCAGCTAATCGCAGCGATGAATATGGGTAGCAATGTAAACGACAGTCGTCTGGATAGCGATCAAGCTCGTGAGTACAAAGAACGAGAACGCGATCGAGAGAATAGGGAGAGAAATCGAGGCGATCGGGATCGCGCAGATCGTATGGACGTGAACGAGTGTAGGATGGATCGTAGTAGGGACAGAGGACGAGGACGGGATCGCGGTCGAGATAGGCGGAGAGACAATCGCGATGGTCGCGACAGGGAGAGGGATGACAGACGTGACAGAGAGAACCGAGAGGCCAGGGAGAGTGGCGCTAGGCATTCGGAGGGACTGAGCACACAAAATCAAAACGTCCAAGAAAGCGAAGGCATGGCGAAGAAAGAAGGCAAGCCTAGTCTGGCTGATCGACTGCGACAATTGGCGGATGGTACATTGCCATTGGACGACCGAATAGATAGGAATGTACGCGGCAACCGAACAGTCGAGCGCAGTAACGAGCGAAACGACAGAGGTTTCGAGGAGAGCCCCGGAGGAGGAGGAGGAGGAGGAGGAGGGGGAGCAGGAGGAGGAGGAGGAGGAAGTGGTGGTGGTGGTAGTGTACGGCGACCACCGAGCGACATGCCGATCTCACTGATGGATTTGCCGAAGTTCAGCGGAGTTTTGCCACCAGATCGGACAGATTTTCCGCGAGGACCAGATTTCCGAGGTGGACCGCAGGATGCGCGGGAGTTTCCGCAGCGCGGCCTAACCGATCGATCTGATCGACAGAATTTTCCGCCGCGTGGTGGTCCAAGAAGCTCGCAGATGGACGACTTTCTGGATCCCAGGATGCAGCCTGGCATGTTTCCGGAGGACTACGAAAGCAGATTGGGTCACAACGGGCCTCGATCTGATGACTTTCCGCCAGCCAGGCTGGGTCCGGCTCGTGAAGAGTTTGAACGACCGGAAGTGCGCACCCGTAGACCACCTGTGGATGAATACGAGCGCGAGCGTTTCGAATACGAGATGAGACGCGATGGATTCGATCCGCGGATGCAGGATGGCTTCGATCCCAGGGTTCATAACGAGCGGCCGGATTTCGAACTTCGCAGAAGGGAGTTCTTTGGTGGCCCGATGGAACCTGTGTTCGGTATGCCACCATTGATGGGTCCAAAGGGGCCAAGAGGACCGGTTGGACCCGATGGATTTGGACCGCGCGGATCTAGGGGACCCGGTAAGACTTCTATCCCTTTTTTTGTGATTGTTTTATATTGTTTTTCTGTTAGCAAGGAATGCGTTGTTTGTATATATGGAGTTCTATATTATTGGCATATTTCGTACAGGACGAATATACACAGTAATTATTTTTAGCGATATTATTTTTTTCAGAATATTGAGACATGCTTATTTTAACCTTAAAAAAAAAAATTTATAATAGGCGATAGGGAGCCGGCGCAATAAACAGGGCGCAAAAGATTAAATCGTCAAAAATTCCGTTTATTATCAAATTGAACTTTTTGGTCTCGGTTTAGATCATCTTCAGCTTGTTAATAAATAAATTAGATCTAATGCGCATTGCAATCTTTGCGCGACTCTGACAGTGACAGTGACTGACGAACAGCGAAGACTGTACGATTCTGATATTACGGTTGCAGTCTCGGCCTCTCATGGCTCGCGGTTGTCCGATGCATAATGCGTTTCGGACTGGATACTTTGTCGGTATCTGCACCCTCCCGCCCGGTACATCACCTTCATAATGGCTGGAACCGTTAGTGAGGTTCTTCGCGTCGAATATGCTGTGGAGTGCTGTGAGTCGCGCGAAGGTTGCGATACGCATTAGATCTAATTTATTAACAAGATGGTTTAAACCGAGACCGAAACGTCCAATTTTATAATAAACGGATTTTTGACGATTTAATCTTTTGCGCCCTGCTTACTGCGCCGACTCCCTATTGCCCGTTATAAACACTTTTTTCATATTTGTATATATTGGAACTTTTAGTGTGTTTCCACTTTCAAAATGTGCAATTTTTATTATTATATTAATATTTTATATATCATCTGGAAAATAGAGCATTAAAAACTTCCGATTTATAGATGAATATATATTTATTAATTAAAGCATTCAAATTATATTTTGTAATAGTAGTCAGTTAAAGTTTATATAACATATACATGTATATATATTGAAAACATGATGATATAAAAAACATGATACATGTATTATAATAATTAATGTTTTTAAACAGTTTAGCTAGAGATAGAGGAAAGGGAGGGAAAAAGAGGATGAAGAATAATAATAACAAATTATTTGAGTACAGAAATTTCATATTATACAAAATATATATAATATTTGTAAGATATAAAAAAACTTTTATAAATTTTATTTTATAAATTTCCTTATATTTTATAAATTTTTTATGCATGTGCATATACTCTTATATACTCTTTCATGAATTTTTGGATATTAGAATTTTCGTTTACTCAATCCTTTCATTTCGTCTATAATATTAAAAAAAAACACACGAAACATAAAGTGTACGTGTAAATTGATACATAAAATGATAAGATGTATAAAGCGAATGAAAATATTAATTACGATAATTATAAATATATAATTGCGTGCGTTTATTCCTCGTGCATGTGTCATCTTGCCGCGGTCTTTTGCAGGTCCTCTGATGTTCCATCCGCGGGGAATGGGCCCGAGGGGTATGAGACCTGGGATGAGGCCGCCGTTTGCGCCCCGAGGCCCGCCATTTGATCCCAGGGAAGCAGATTCCTTTTTCCGGCCACCATTCGACGAGATGCGCGGTCGTCCCGGGCCGCATATCCGACCGCCGTTCGGCCCGATGGGCCCGCCAGCTATGCACGGCCCGGACGGACCGTGGAGAAATCAGGAAGGGGGCAGTGGACCACCGCCCGCGTCATGGTCCGGACAGGACCCTGACGCACATGGACAGCGAGAAAATCATTTACCACCACGGGACAAGCAAAAGCTTCTAGCGAAGCACCAGGATTACAAAAATATATCCGAGAATCGCAATCGGAACCGCAAGTCTAGATGGGGTAACGTTAGTCCACCCTTGATAGATGACGAGATACCGCCGTCGGAAGATGCCGAGAACAAGACGAAAGCATCTGCTGACGACGGTGAGGAACTGGAAACGAAGGATAACTTCGACACTTTATCTTGTACCGTCGATCAGCATGCTCTCCTAATGCAGAGAGAGCAAGAGCTGACAGCTTGCGAGCAAGATGCGATGCGCGGTAAAGAAAACGAGTTGGCGAGTATATCGAACGACGAGGGCAACCGCGAGATAAGCTACAGAAATGACGAGAGTCGAGCCAATCTTTACGAAATTGATCGCGCGGACCATTTCTCTAATGACGATTTAGCGCTAAAGCAGCGGGAGGAACAGTGTGAATATGATGCACCCATTCCAGCTGAAAATTCAGCGCAACAAAGTGCGGTACAACCGATCGAACAAATAGAGCACGTCAGTGAGAACCATAGTGATCAATCAGTGGAACAGCAAGTGGATTCGTTATAAACGAAAAGAGAAAGAGAATGAGAGAATAAAAGAGAAAAGCAAAAAGGAAGGATCGATATTGAAAAAAATTACCAAAGTAAAGCATAAAGAATCTTCAGGCAGATTCATGTAAAATATCGTTTGAATTGATATAATGTACATAGAGTCATGCAAAAGAATGATTGAAAGAGGGACAGAGAAGGAATGAAAATCACAATTCAATTTTATGGACTCAGAATTACCGTACTCTGGAGTGGTGGGGAGCCGTTGGGTGCTAGTGAGTTTTTTTTTTTTTTTTTCAGTACCTTTCAGTCGTCAGAGTATTCTCAATTGTTGACTCTCGTGTAAATTTCGATCAAGATTCTTTTCTCAACCGAAATCTGCTGCCTACATTAATTGCTGTGATAGTGAACACAGGACCTGTTTATCCATGTAGAGGTATATATACAGAGCTTTTCAGGTTTTTTAATCGAGAGAGAGAGAGAGAGAGAGAAATTCTTATGGCGGTTTACTTTTTTTCTTTTCTCTATCTTTTATGTCGGATAACGCAGTGTAGAATTATATATATATATATATATATATATATATATATATATTTCATTTGGCTATGTTCGACTTNNATATATACATGCACATGTCTATTTAAAGTAAGTTGATAAGGAATTATCATGTATATTGAGACAATGTGATTATTAATATTGTTATATCCAGGGTTTTTAATATAAAAAGAGTATATGTATAAAAAATATTTGCATATATTCTTAAGAAATTCCTTATTTACTTTAAAGAGAATATGAGAAACGAATAATATACAGGGTGTTTCTTAACATGATGTACAAAATGAAAGTGTAATGTTTATAGGACATTTTTTACTTAAAATGACATAAACATATTTTTTCAGTTTGTATATTACGTCATAAGATACCCTATATGTCAAAAATAATGTTGAATTGATAATACTTCGAAAAAAGTTCATGAATACAAATTCTTCAAAAATTCACCTCATGACATATATATGTATAAGTGTATTATACATAATACGGTTAAAATGTTATATATTCTATTCGGCTACATTTTTCGTCCAATTTATACGTACGGAGAAAAATCCCATCATAAATTACAGAATTAATAAATAAAGTTCAATATTTCTTCCGTCGTTTTCAAATCATAGTTCGTGAAAAATCGCAGATAATCTTTCTATTTGTATGAATTGATAATTATTTTAATTCAATTTTAAAAAATAATTTATTTTAACATTTTACAAGAATTTAATTCTAAATACACATATACATTAATTTGAATACAAAATAATATAGCTTGAATTAATAGATTTAAATTTTCTAAAAAAACTAATTCACAGTTCTTATATATTATGTTTTTTATTCAACAAAGATATAACAGGGTGTCTACTCAAATCTTGTAAAAAAATTCCCTGAGAATTCCTTGATTTTCCAGATATTTTTGTTAAAAGTTCAAAGTTCAAATTTCAGATAAAGTAAATATAAAGATTTTTTGGTGCAACTTTCTAAAATAAATTCTTTTTTATATGCGTTTTCTAATGTTTTTCATTCATACAAACGAAAAACACAGAACCTCTTAAATTTCATGTGCTAGATTTATAAATGTACTGTAAAAACTAAATAACTTTTTTAAGATAAACATTTTTTATTTGCATAACATTTTCATTTTTTTATCACTAAAAATTACAAAAAAAATATATATTTATCACATATTTCCCTAACAACACACATGTTCATCCACAGGATGTTTTACATCCTCTGGATGACCTCTGGACGTTTTTTGAACATGTGCTGTTAGGTCAATATTTTGTTAAGACATTGAATATATAAGAGATAGATATATATTTATAATATATTTTAAACACAATTCACTTAGCTTGCCGATTGCTTACAATATAAGAGCGAAATTATCAAAGAAAAAATTTTTTAAAGAGTTTCTTGAATCCCAATAAAATTCCATGAGAATTCCTTAATTTTTCCAGGTATAAAAGAAATCCTTGAGAATTACCAGGTTTTCCATGTTTTTCCAGGGAGTAGACGCCATGTATAATAGAAACAGATTGATAATTGTACGGAATAATAGATTGAATAATTGTAAATTCATTTTACTGCATATAAAGCTTTAATTTATTTAATATACTTTAGAATTTTATATTAGCATTGCTATAAATGCTCAAGTATCTAGAAAATAGTGAACTATCACTATATTATTTAACTGAATAAGACATATGTATGTGTTTTGTGTGTATGTGTGTGTGTTGCGCGCATATAAAAGAAATACTTAAACAGAATATATGCAGAGTGATTCAGAAAAGCTTAAGAACAAAGTAATAATCTTTGATGAATTATCACAACTTTTCTTTAGCAAAAATTTCGTGAAAAGCCTAATATCGTGTAATTATAATATTATAGATATATTCCTAACAACACATATGTTTGAAAGACGTCTAGAGGATGTTTTACATATATTTTACATCCTCTGAACGTCTTTTGAACATGCGTGCTGTTAAGGATGTTTCTTTACTCCTCTTTTTTTCTCACGCGTGCGCGAGATCACACACATGCATAATTATATACTTTATAACTTCATAAATTATCTTATGTGCACAGGCAGTATAAAACTACAGGTCTATAATATAGGTAAGTATTGATAATACACAATTTTGCTTTTGTGATATTAATCGCAAAAAAATTAAAATAAGAGAATATACACAGAGTGGGGGGCCAACGAAAAGTGTTCATTACGTTTATTTTGTAGCGAACTGATTTATACGAAAAAAAAAATCATTTTTTTCGAGGATATAGGAGGTACATAATATTATAATAAATTCAACTGTTATTTTTCATTCCTTTAGTTAAGATATTTATACATTTATTGCTAATATTTTTGAAGGGAGAATTATTTCAATGAAAGCGACAAAGTAGCATGATCGAATTCCTTGAAAACAAAATTGACATGTTTCGGATTTTTTTTTCGTATATATCAATTTTGGCTATAAAATAAATTAAATGAGAACTTGTGATTGGTGTATTGTACATATATGACCACTGAAAGAATTTTCAAATTATTACATCTCGGAGATTGCTACGTTATTTGTAGTGATATTTTGGATTATGAAAATAATTCACAATTTTTCTCTCTTTCTCTCTCGCTCACACACACACACACAAAGAACAATACGATGAAACATAAAATGCATCAAATTCAATTTTTTTTTTTTTAATTTGATGAAACAGCAAAATATAGTTATACCTAACATTGTTTCTTTTATTTTAGCATTATAAGCATAAATTTTTAATTTTTATCACTTATTATAATTGGTTACGGTAATTATATATAATAGATATATGTTCTGAGATTAAATAGGGTAATATGATTGATCAAAAAATGCTTATAAAAGATATTAAATCATTTCTTGATGTACAAATATCAGTATATACTCCTTCAATATACTCTCTTAGTAAGCAAAAAGCACGCAAGATTGGCGTCACATTTACTCACAAATTGTTAGCAAATTTGTATCAACTGTGTTCGCATAATCAGATGAATGTTGTTTATCAGAACCTGACAGCAAAAATTGAGCAAGATTTGCGCGCGCAATCTGCTGTTAGATTATATCAGCAGACTCTGTTACAGTTCTGTTGACAAAAATTTGTATCGTTGTATACAGAAACTTGACAAAATGTTGAGAAAGATATATATATATATACTATATATGTATATATACTATATATGTATACTCGATCTTTATTTTGTTACGTATTTTCTGCCTGTGAGCCCAGTATGTTCAAGATTTTGCCAAATTTCTATATACAATAAAAATTTTTGTCAACAGAACTGTAACAGAGTCTGTTGATATAATCTAACAGCAGATTGCGCGCGCAAATCTTGCTCCAGTTTTTGCTGTCAACCTGCTGTCAGGTTCTGATAAATTTATATATATCTTTTAGAATAACTAGGAAAATATATTTATACATCCCTAATATTTTTAAATATAGAAAAAATGTCTCTTGGAAAAAAATTATTCGAAGGGGCAAATATAATGATGGAACAAATTTATCCTTATTTTTATTAGATTTCAGTCATGGATGTATTTTTAAACAAAATAATGTTTTTTTTTTACACAAATCGTTCTTTCTCATCAATCTGTATATAAAAATATTGAAGTAAAATCATTAAAAATAAACAAATTCTTTCATAATTTATTTTAACATGTTGCGATATAAAATATAAAATATCTTATGAAGAGTTTTTATATTCTTCTACTAAAATATTCGTTAAAATTTTTCATACAGTATAAAATGAATAGAATCAATCAACGACATTCTATCATTATAATACAAGTTGTACCTCCAAATGGCGAATTTTTAACTTTATGACTTTATAACGACTTTTAATTAAAAAACAAAACATATAATTTCATTCTAAAACAGATATAAACCTTGAAATCTTTTAAAAATAAATCTCGATGAAAAATTTGTGTCATTATATTTAGTTTCTTCTATTATTATATTTGTTCCCTTTGTGCAACATTTCCCTCAAACATTTTTTTCTATTTTTTATAAGCAACAGAGATATTTAAATATTAATTGCCTGACACTTTGTATATATGCATAATATAAAAACACACACACACACACACACACACACACACACACACATATATATATATATATATATATATATACACACATATATAAGGACAGAGAATATAGTATAATAGAAATGCATGCGCTATTATAGAAGAGGTGAGACCAGATATATTATCTTTCCTTTAATATTGTCATATATATTGTGAATTGGATTATATTAGAGGAATATATGAAAATTTTAAATAATGTCTTCTTCAATATGCGTTTTAAAAACGTTGTTATATTAAAAAGAAAAAAAAACTGTAATGCTTATTAACAAGAATAAATACGTGAATTATTCAAAAGCATAATATATTTTTACAAATTCCTGTATTATAAAAAAAAATGTTAAGCGGAATATTAATTTCAAAATTTACATTTTATTACATACGGAAGTATACTTTAATATATTGTAGCCTTTAGAATTTGTATGCATATATGATAAACATAATTTGTTGTAATCATACATGATAATATAATGATCTTAATAGTAATACACAAGGTCTAACAGTAAATAAAATACAAAGATCATTTTGTCTTTGAAAAAAAATGAAGTATATGTGAAATATTTTAATTGGATAAATCTCTATAAATATAGAGAAAATATCTTACAAAATACCGCGATCATCATTTACAACAAATCCGATATATGTATAAATGGTATTAGAAAAACGTTCATACATATAAATATCAAATGCAAAGCTATAGGAAAATATACACGTAGTATATAAAAACATTGAACGATAGTAAAATACAATCAAAAGTCTATTCTCTTATTCTAATTAGAGTAAATTTTAACGAGTGGATATAGAAGCAAAAATAGGATGTTGAATGATCATATTAACATTATGAGAAACAGGAAGCATAATTGTCTTGTAGCTATGTTTACGTTCGCTATTTTGAGAAAACAAAATAAAATTGAATTTAAAAAAAATCTATAAAATACTAAAACAATTTAAATACAATCAATACCCGTATACTATGAACTTCATCTTTTACGTCTGAAAATTAGTTATGACAATCATGTGAATTGAAAGACTTCAAGTCTCATTTTTTTTTATCTATCGCTTCCAAACGCTCGATGATAGGCGGATGCGAATGATGCCAACTGGAATACAATTTGTCGAACAAGGGATATCCCAAATTGTCCTTTTGTAATTTTAACAAAGCTGCTTTCAAAGCCTCGCCGTGACCTAGTCTCGTAGCGAATTCGTCTGCTTGAAATTCAAATCTTCGGCCAATCACTACGCTAACAAAATTAAAGATCTGAAAATTACAAAAAGATTTGAATAAATATTATTTTATAAATTTATTTGATGTGCAATAAGAATCCCAATAAAAAAAATGTTTGAGTGCTTACTGTATTCAATGGTATTAAAATATACATTGTTACTATAATTAGACCAATAAAGATAGGCTGGGAGTCCACAAAACCGAAAGCGTTATACATTGGTGTATATCGTAAGAGTTTTGCAAACATAACAAAATTGGCTACAAACGTTATCTGAAAGAAGAAAAAGATATTTTTTTTTTAGTTTATCGGTTCCCCATATGTTTCCGAAGTTTTGACATTTAAATTTAGGACACTCTATATATCAAGAAATGTAAAAACTATTAAACAATTTATTAATAAGTAGTATTTTAAATTGATAGGCAACATAACAATTATTAGGCTATTAAGTAACACCAAAATAAGATACAAATAGATTTAAAAATATTTTATGATATTTACCTGGCTGAGCAGAAATCCTTTCAGGGTATGATTATGTTTCCAATGACCCAATTCATGCGCAAGAACTGCTAGTATCTCGTTTGTTTCACAGCCGCAATCTTTATTAGCATCACTATCATCTTTCTTACAATAACCCTTAATAAGAGTATCAAAAAGAACAATTCTCTTATGTTTGTGAAAACCATACAGATAGGCATTGCTGTGCGACGATCTTTTAGAACCCTCAACTATAAACAGCTTGTATAAGGGAAACTTTAAAGAAGCTGCCAATTCTTCAATTTTTTGCTTCAATTCGCCATCTGGTAATGGCGAATACTTATCAAACAATGGGGCTATTACTTCCGGGTATAGGATCATCATAAATAGTGAAACTACCACTGATAATATCCATAAATACCAGAAGAAATAATCACCACCATTTTTCACAATCCAAATCATACCACACAGAAGAGGCAATGCGATAATTTGAGATACAACAAATTTTTTAATTTCATCTTTAATAAAAAATGCAGTTGTCTGAAAATAAACATTATCACATTTAATAATTAAGAGATTCTCACTTAATTTCAAATTATTGTTTGTTTAATAAGAAATGGAAAATGTTACATAAAGAGTTTTACCTGTTTATTAAAACCGTGTTTCTCTTCCAAAACAAAAGTATCATATATCACTAATGGCAGATTAATTATGTGAGAGATAATATTTATAATAAACATACATATTGCGCTTAGCAATATGTCATTCTCATAATTAATGCCGCAATACTTAGCTATTTCAATACTCCATTGCCAAGTATGATAATAACCATAAGCTATTAAGATTATCTATAAAACCAATGTATTATATAACTCAAGCAGAAAATTAATGACTATTATAAAAATTTTCCTTGATTATAATCAAGAGAACACAATTTGTCAACAATTTTTTTTATAATTCTTACCATATTAAAAATCTTGGAATATATGTCTTGTACAATACCAAAGCTATTTCTATCTAATGCATATGCACGAGCTTTTTCATACACATCTTTAGCCATTAATCCCTCAACAGATTTTGGTAAATCGATCAATCGTTGCATCAATCCCCTCTGTAACATTTGAAAAATGTAAAAAAAAATTTATTTTAATTATGTCACATATAAATTTTTAAAATTGTATAATCTCTTGATTTTTTATATAATAATTATATATGTATATGTAAAATAATATATTAGAAATTATAAAAAATATATATATATATACATATTTTTTTTTTAGTTTATCGGTTCCCCATATGTTTCCGAAGTTTTGACATTTAAATTTAGGACACTCTATATATCAAGAAATGTAAAAACTATTAAACAATTTATTAATAAGTAGTATTTTAAATTGATAGGCAACATAACAATTATTAGGCTATTAAGTAACACCAAAATAAGATACAAATAGATTTAAAAATATTTTATGATATTTACCTGGCTGAGCAGAAATCCTTTCAGGGTATGATTATGTTTCCAATGACCCAATTCATGCGCAAGAACTGCTAGTATCTCGTTTGTTTCACAGCCGCAATCTTTATTAGCATCACTATCATCTTTCTTACAATAACCCTTAATAAGAGTATCAAAAAGAACAATTCTCTTATGTTTGTGAAAACCATACAGATAGGCATTGCTGTGCGACGATCTTTTAGAACCCTCAACTATAAACAGCTTGTATAAGGGAAACTTTAAAGAAGCTGCCAATTCTTCAATTTTTTGCTTCAATTCGCCATCTGGTAATGGCAAATACTTATCAAACAATGGGGCTATTACTTCCGGGTATAGGATCATCATAAATAGTGAAACTACCACTGATAATATCCATAAATACCAGAAGAAATAATCACCACCATTTTTCACAATCCAAATCATACCACACAGAAGAGGCAATGCGATAATTTGAGATACAACAAATTTTTTAATTTCATCTTTAATAAAAAATGCAGTTGTCTGAAAATAAACATTATCACATTTAATAATTAAGAGATTCTCACTTAATTTCAAATTATTGTTTGTTTAATAAGAAATGGAAAATGTTACATAAAGAGTTTTACCTGTTTATTAAAACCGTGTTTCTCTTCCAAAACAAAAGTATCATATATCACTAATGGCAGATTAATTATGTGAGAGATAATATTTATAATAAACATACATATTGCGCTTAGCAATATGTCATTCTCATAATTAATGCCGCAATACTTAGCTATTTCAATACTCCATTGCCAAGTATGATAATAACCATAAGCTATTAAGATTATCTATAAAACCAATGTATTATATAACTCAAGCAGAAAATTAATGACTATTATAAAAATTTTCCTTGATTATAATCAAGAGAACACAATTTGTCAACAATTTTTTTTATAATTCTTACCATATTAAAAATCTTGGAATATATGTCTTGTACAATACCAAAGCTATTTCTATCTAATGCATATGCACGAGCTTTTTCATACACATCTTTAGCCATTAATCCCTCAACAGATTTTGGTAAATCGATCAATCGTTGCATCAATCCCCTCTGTAACATTTGAAAAATGTAAAAAAAAATTTATTTTAATTATGTCACATATAAATTTTTAAAATTGTATAATCTCTTGATTTTTTATATAATAATTATATATGTATATCGAGCTTTTTCTTTAGCCATTAATCCCTCAACAGATTTTGGTAAATCGATCAATCGTTGCATCAATCCCCTCTGTAACATTTGAAAAATGTGAAAAATGTATTATTTTAATTATGTCACATATAAATTTTTAAAATTGTATAATCTCTTGATTTTTTATATAATAATTATATATGTATATGTAAAATAATATATTAGAAATTATAAAAAATATATATATATATACATATATACACACACACGTACACATACGTACATGTACACATATGCACACACGTACGCCTATTCATCTTACGAACGAGATTTGCTGTTCCGACTGCTCTCGAAAACTCCCCCGTCGTTAGGCAAATTGAAA
>NW_021850836.1:149414-180030 GCF_003651465.1 Formica exsecta
ATATACAATAATATTGTGTATACGTAAAAAAAAATATATATATATATACATATATAAATAGTGAATGCAAAAAATGAAAATTTATTAATTCTTATTAAATATTTAATTAAAATTTGACTTCTATCTATATATGTGTGTGTGTGTGTGTACATATATATTGAACGCAAAAAGATATTAATTTTTATTAGTTATATGAATCATACAAATATTTTACGCAAGCGTATATTCTGCTGAAATAATAAAACTTATTGCTAGAAAAATTATAAAAGGTTAGAATATATAGAAGGCCAATACAAATTACCTGACGCAAATTTAAATAAAGGTCCCAAAAGTACAACAGCCATATCGCCAACAAAATCGATTCGAGAATATGCTTCTCCATAAAATTCACAAGTATTTCCATTTTAACACAATATGTGTATTAATAAAATATCCTCATATCACACTGCTACGTCAAGATCAGTCAAGATCATCCGACCACGTTCTTCTTCTTATCTGTATCTGTATGGCTAGTTAGGCTTCACGTGCGAATATACCAATATACCTATACGCCAATTGGTGATATCCGAACACATTCCAGTACTCCTAGATCATCGAATCTTCACAAGAATACCGATTCGCGTGTCCGTGCAATAACTGCTTGCAGGGTTATTAGAACACTGATGCAGGGATGCCAGACTCTAGACTCTAGACTCTAGACTCTGGCACCGACAAGGGCTGCGTTCCGATATTCACTGCCAGTATTGAAAATCTATAGTTTACGTCACGTACACTATAGATTTTCAGTACTGGCAGTGAATATCGGAACACTGCATTGTCGGTAATATATAAAACAGTAATTTGATAGAATAAAATTTATTTTGTTATTCTTGAGACAGCTACATAAAAGATCTATATATTTTTGAAAATAAAATACAATAGCTGGATGAGCAAAAATAATCGCATGATTTAAATAACTCATAATGCAGTCAAAATGGCCAGTAATCATCAATCTTCTATTTCCGGGTTCACCGAGCACAATAGTCACGAAAATTTACTCAGGGCCAGCGATCTTTAATAGTATCTCGTCGGTGACTCTAGCAACACGCAGTGAGGGAAATAACACCCACAAGCGAAAACCGCATATGTGTAATGCGCAGAGCGTTTTGTGTTCATCGTCAAATATAACATATGGATATATAATTATACATATTTATATTTTTTATTATGTATATGGACTCTATCCTCCTCTTCTTTTCAATAGTCTTTCTCAATAGCGACATCAAAATATTTGTGATTATTCAGTGATAAATTAAATTAAAAATGAGATTCTCTGTTTATATATATAATGGCCGCGTTCAGCAGAGGAAACCGCTCAGTAGTAATCGAATGTGATTACTTCTTACTTTTAGAACAAACAAATCAACATAGAGTGTCGAAAAGATGATAACTGAGCGCTTTCTTTGTCGAACGCGACCAATGTGTATATGTACATAAATGCATATATGTATTTATGTTTAAAATTCGTATCTTTTTTTTTTGTAAATTCGCACTCCTTGATAATAGTAATAAAATTTAAAATAGAATTTAATTTTTGTATTTGAGTTTTTTCTATTATAATAAATATATATTTATTTCGCCTTTTTACTCTTAATTTTTCTCATATAAAATTCAAGTTCTTTGCCTTCTAGAATGTAGCCATCAGCTCTGCCACATTGACCTGGTCTGCTTGCTACACAAGCTAAAAAATTAAATAATTTACTTTCAAGTCTATCATCAAATTTAAAATACATACATAATGCAATACATTAACAAGTATTTAAAAAATTATCAATTTGATAAATATTAATTTATTTCATAAGAAAACTTTATGAAAAAAATAAAATATTTATACCAAGGACACGTCCTGTTGCAAACTGCTCTTCCAAAGCAGATTCCACCTTGGCAAATCGCTGCCTGGCCTTGTATTTTGCTTCGATTTTCTTGGAACGCTTTTTATTCAACACTTCCTCTTCAGCCTCTGTCTATAAAAGCAATTGCACTTTGCGCATTGTATATTTCATAGATCATTCCATATATTTAAAGTGAGTTATATTTTAGTAGTAGTATTTTAGTAGTTACCAGTTTTGCACCTCTTTTGCGACCCAGTGGAAAGACATAATGACTTTCATACCACTGTCTAAATGGTGTTGCATCAATGGTGACAATGGCATTTTTCACCAGAGTTTTTGTTCGAACTAACTCATTGTTTGATGCATTGTAAACAACATCGATGATACGAGTTTTTCTGGTGCTGCATTCAGAGCCCCAAGAAAAGTTTCCTGTATCCAATCTAAGAGCTCTGTACTTCTTATTGCCTCCACGTGTACGAACCTTATATACATACAAAAGGCACAAGCATATTTATAACAAAGTTTAAACCATTAGATATATGTTACATATAAAATTTAAATCAGAGAGCTGTAGGATTATGGTCAATCATAGCACTCAGAATAGGTAAGGAAGTCATCATTTTGTACTTTTATAAATGTCAATAGATTACATTATAAAAAAAAAAATGTTATTCCACAAATATTTATAATAATTTAAATATTCTTTTGATATATATAATAATGCTTAATAATATAATCACTGCAAACTACAATTTTATTTATTGTATATATTTTATTATATTATTCATTAATATTTATTTATTTTTATAATTTATTCATTGCAAAATTGAGTTCAAACTTACAGTATGAATCCGTTGTGGTCCAAGCTTAGTGTTCGCAGCTGGACGCCCTAATTCAAATTTCCTTTTCTTACGAAGGGGCTTCCTCTTCCCACCAGTAGGTCGCCTCTTATGCCAATGATCCCGTGAAATACCTGTAATACGACATTGATAAATATACAATATAAATTTAGGCACTATCACATTTTAAAAATAGTTAACCTATTTAAATATAGGAAATATATATACATATATAATCACATATAAACACAGTGGAACTTTTTTTTAAAGCTTTATTTTTATATAATAATATAATTAATAATAATTTATAACTATATAAGTAATTCATCGATATTTACTAATATATAGTATAGCATTTATTTAAAAAAGAATAAAAATATAAATCATAATAGAAAAAATTATACGTTTAATGTTACTGACGCTTATTGCGAAACAATTTTTACAATTAAGTGTAAAAATACAAAAATAATTTCCTTCGGAGCAAGTATAACATCCAGTTCAAGTGCTGTTCATGTTTTATTATCAATATATAACAAAAAAAACGTGGATTTGTATTGATATTAATAATAACGATAAAATTATATCTCTTACCCATCTTGCTATTTCTTAAAAAGAACCCGAAACTGTAAAATGCTAAAGAGAGCTTATTGATCAAAAGGTGCCTTTACATGGCAGCGTTAAGCGTTGAGCGTCTGAGCAGAAAAATGCGCAGAATTTAAACGAGATAGATTCTAGGCTGAAATTAGTCGAGTATTCTCCTCATACTTGACTATGATTGGTCAATTTCTTAACGCTTAAGGCTTAAATTACCTATTGTAGGCACTAAAGGCACCTAGGCCGGTATTCATAGTCCGTTCTTATATCCAAGATCGTCTTAAGCCCGTGTCACACTACGCATGGCACTAAAGGCACCTAAATACAGCAAAAATTTTCGAAATCACGGCCGGTATTCATAGGCCGGTATTCATAGTCCGTTCTTATATCCAAGATCGTCTTAAGTGTGGTCTTGGGTCGTCTTAAGATCCCATTCAACCAATGAAATGGCCGCATAGTATCTTAAGATCGTACTTAAGACGATCTTGAATATAAGAACAGACTATGAATACCGGCCCTAAATACAGCAAAAATTTTCGAAATCACGGCCGGTATTCATAGTCAGTTCTTATTTCAATGAATACCGGCCTTATGAATACCGGCCTTAAGCCCGTATCAGACTACGCATTGAAAATTGAAGATTGAAGATTAAAGATTGGAATTTGACTTCATAGTCCGTTCTTATATCCAAGATCGTCTTAAGCCCGTGTCACACTACGCATTGCGGACTCGAATCGGATTTGGAGTACGGACTGCGAATCGTCATCCATCCAATCAGAGCGAAGTAGCCAAGGATCTGATTGGATGATTGACGATTCGCAGTCCGTAATCCAAATCCGATCCGCGTCCGTAATGCGTAGTGTGACATGGGCTTTAAGTGTGGTCTTGGATCGTCTTAAGATCCCATTCAACCAATGAAATGGCCGCATAGTATCTTAAGATCGTACTTAAGAGATAGATTCTAGGCTGAAATTAGTCGAGTATTCTCCTCATACTTGACTATGATTGGTCAATTTCTTAAGGCTTAAGGCTTAAATTACCTATTGTATTATGGCCGGTATTCATAGTCAGTTCTTATTTCAATGAATACCGGCCTATGAATACCGGCCTTATGAATACCGGTCTCGGTCTAGATATACTATGTCTATGGCCCTCGCACACTGGACGCGATGAGCGATATCCAATGAGAGCTCTGCTTTTTCGGAAAAGCTCATCGCTCATCGCGTCCAGTGTGCGAGAGCCTTGAGTAGTGACGTTACTGTGTACTGTGGCTAATATAAAATGGAGATATTATTTGGGACATGGTCACAGGTCACAGTGACTGTGAAATTTAACTGTTGAAATTTCTATTTATTATGGTTTTAGCAATAGATTTTGCTTTGCATCATATTTTCACCAATGAATCCAACACGATCAACTAATGTTCGGCGACATGAGGAATCAAGATCTGCTCGGAATGAAGACCAGGATGCTCATTTAATTTCACGCTCAAGGACCGAAGAAGAAAAGCAAAGACGTAGACGTGAATGGCAACGGCAGCAAGAGCGGGAAAGGCAACATGAAAAATTGAAGCAGCAAAAGATATTAGAGTATGAAAGAAGACGTGCGCAAGCTTTAGGATGTGGTGAACCAAAATCTTTAGATCGTAGTCGAAGCAAAAGCAGTAGTAAGTCTCCTTCGCAGTACCGGCATAGAGAAAAATTTACGATAAATGTTTCCAAATCTGGTACGCTGTTTGAAAAGTAAGTTTTAAACATATATATAGCTGTATATGCATATACATTTTTTCTAGTTCAAGCATTTATTTTATAAAATGAATTGATTATAAAGAAAAATGTCTGAAGTCACACTTAAATTAAGAAATAAAAAAAAATTATGAAAATAGAAAAGATAATACGAAATAATTTATAAAGAAAATTACAATACAATATAAACTTTTAATGTTTATCATCGTAGTAATCTTATTCCATTATAAATCTTAGATTATTTGATTAATGCATGTGTCATACGTTATTTGTCATCTTAAAGAATAATCGAATGGCAGTGACAACATTTTCAATACTATAAAAAGCATGATAGTTTATTAGTAAAGTAGAACAAGAAAAAATAAGATTATATGAAAAACTAAAGCAAAACATAATTTTTAAGAACATATTTGAAAGCAGAATTGTTTTCCTGGAGATCTTTTCTGAGGAAATCTGGTTATATACTTTAATACAAAATGTTTGACAGTTATAATTAATTTAATAAATTACAATTGGATTTTCTTCAGATTAGATGGGTCTACAAGTGGGACAGTTCCTTTGTTCAAAGGTCCTGAGGGCATACAAATTAGTACTACTGAACTACGTCGAATTAAAGTTGATATTCGCAGAAATATTCCTACAAAAGGACCTATTCCCGAGCTACAACGAAGTATACTTAATGCCGAAGAGGTGGTCCTCAAAAGAAGAGAGGGTAAAATATTGATCTTTTCTCTGAAATTTTTTATTTAATTTCTCTAAATTTTTATGTTTTACAGAAATTATTATTTAGCACTCAAGGTGTCTTCCCTAGAAAAACTTAGAAAACTAGAGATTTCTTAGGAGTTTTTTGTAGAAAATTCAGGAATTTTTTAAAAATTTTATTAGAACTCAGTAAATTGTTTAAAAAATTCTGTGATAATTTTGTTCTTATATTATTAGCCATTTTTGCTAACCAGTGATTGGCTAAAGTGTGAATTAAATATATGTTTTAGATATATTTTCAATATTTATATTACAAAAGTCATTCAATTCTTTTTAGTGCATTTTCAAATATTTGAAGTTTAAGTGGCTCTTTATTTTTTTGTATGTATGCAGAACATTAAAAAACGTGTGTGATAAAAAAAACTTATTTTATGAGATTGTATCTAAACACTTTCTAAATTTGAGAACACTCTGGAATTTTTTACAAAAATACTTGGAAGATTTAGAAATCTTTTTACAAAATTTGAGTAGACATTCTAGCATTACAACATTTGAAAAATCCAGTTATAGCCAAATCTGGACAATAATTTTCATTGAAATATTGATGATAAGTTCTCATTGCATAAAAATCGCATAAAAGTTATATGTTGCGTGTGCCAAATTGATCGATAGTCCTGCTTTCATTCGATATTTACTATATATTATATAAAATTAGTACTGAGCTCCATAAAGATAACATCAAATAAAAATGATCATTGTTGACAATTATATGCATGTGATACAATAGTTTTCCATAACATATAAGGCAAATACTGTGAACAGAGAAGAAACAGAGTTCTTGTATAAAGATAATGAATCTTCAAAAGTCAGCTTTTCTCATATCCAAAGATATCAAGATATTGTCAAGAACCAAAAATTATGTCTTTAGAAAATAATAAAGTGAATGTTTAACAAATGACTCTTGATTATATCAAGACAGAATTGACAGAAGTTTTTTAAATTTCTATGATCAAGAAATAATGTAATAAACTATAATAATAGTTTACGGATAAAGCATGAAATTGATATGGCATTGTGGAACACCTGGGAAGAATGGGACAGTCAATTATCTATATATTTCCTCTAAAGTTGGTCCTCAAGATTACAATCTTGAAGAGAAAAAACTGCATTACATCTGTCAAATTAATATATCAGTAGTTTTTTGTTTTTTTTTAATAAATAATTTACAAAAATACATTACAAAATAATAGCTATATTCAGATACAATAAAGAATGAAAGAAATATTTCTCTTGTAATGAGTTAAAAAAGTCGATTATTGATATTTATTATAAAAAGTTTTTTGAGGAAAATAAGATTAATCTGCAAAGAAGTAATCAAGAAATAGTACAACTCGTTAAACAGTAATAATAGTTTAGAGATAAAACACAAAATCGATATGTCGTTTTGGAAGAATTTTTGCGCTTTAGAAAAAGAAGGGACAGCCAACTATCTATATATTTCCTTCAAAGTTCTGATCCTCAAGATTGTTTATCAACAAGGAAGAACATCTTTTGAAGAATTGAACATCTTTTGAAGAGTTGAACATCTTTTGAAGAGCTAAATTATTTTCTTTTCTTTAGAAGTTTAAACTTTGAACAGAGATAAAGCCTTTTGAGGAGCGGAAAGATAGATTGCTTCTTTGAAAGAGGACTTCGTCCACGGTTTTTGATCCGTGATTTTCCCGTGAGACGAGGGCGAATGCTGAAGCAGGGACTTGAATAGTCCTCATGAGGACGATGGGACCATGAGCTGATATTCCCCCCTCCTTGTCTGAAGATTCTTGAAATGCAACGTCAACAAAATTCTACTTCATGGAAAATGTTATTCTACTTTACAAATTACTTGACAAATGTTATGTTAGGCTGTGTTCCGATTCCCCACCCGAGTGCACCCAATATTATAGTATACGTGACATATACTATAGTATCGGGTGCACCCGGGTGGGGAATCGGAACACAGCATCACATAGCAATATTAGAAGAAGAATGAAACAAATTGAAAAAGAAGTTTATAACAAAATCAAGATTATATTTTTATGATTAATACTAAGAAAAGCAAGAATGGAGAAAATAACAGGTATGGAAACTTTTTCACTTATAAAGACTTCTTTATATTAAAATTGATTAAAACATACAACAAAATATAAAATATATAAAATATATAATTAAATAATTATATAAAATATATAATTTTTTTAAGACGGTTTTTCCTGTGTGTAAAACTTAAACAAATTGTATGTGATAGCACTTAGAACTAGGATTTTAATAGTTCATACATTTTTTGCAAACAATATAATAATAATACTAAAATAATTTTTATGAGCAAAATAAATGTATAAATGGAATTTAATAATAATATACTGATAATAGTTTGTGATAAATATTTGTTTGTGAGATTACAGTTAGAGTGCTGTTAATATACATATCAAGAATATTATTGAAATAATAAGAGTTGATGGGAATCAATATGTATTATTATATATTTGTATATGTATATATACAATACCTTATTTAATAAAGTTTCTTAAATTTTTATATATGGAAAAAAGACTTACAAAAATTGTATACATTTCTTTTCATATGTGTAAAAAATAATAAAGGATTTGGATATATTTAGGTACAGGCCATTGGAAGATCAGAGCAATTAACATACAATCGAAGATGCTTACTATGAACAGCAGAGGCTGATATGGAGTCACTGGATTTATAGAAAGTATAGCCATATATTTAAAATATAATCAACTAGACCAGTGCTCGGAGATAGTTGCCCTTTTCGGGCCGATATGTGAAGCGACGCCTACGGTCCCCCCACTACCGCTCGAGGCTCGACGGCCGAGCCGCCGATCGCGCGCGTAACGCTATGCCTCAGGAGCGTCCCGATCTAAAAAATATGCTGAGATTGTACCTGCCGTCAAATCGTCGTTTAAATTTGCTTTGCCAGATAATCAGGTACAATCTCAGCATATTTTTTAGATCGGCACGCTCCTGAGGCATAGTGTTACGCGCGCGATCGGCGGCTCGGCCGTCGAACCTCGAGCGGTAGTGGGGGGACCGTAGGCGTCGCTTCACATATCGGCCCGAAAAGGGCAACTATCTCCGAGCACTAAACTAGACAATATTTATAAAAATAAAAGGTGATTACTATAATTAAAAATATTTAAAATACTTAAATATGTATTTTGTGATATTACAACAATGGAAGATATTTTTTAGAAGATTGGTTAGATTGGTATTAATCTTCATTGAAGATATTTTATAGTACTATCTACAGTCGATTGATTAATCTAACATAAACAGCATATAGCAAATTATAAAATAGTTTTAGATTTAAGTAAAGACCAGATCTTATATATTGGATTGTTGTATAGAAAATGTTCAAAAGTTTATGCTTTATGGAATGTATAAAATAAACGTTTTTCGATAATCAATTATTACATATTAAACATTAAAGTGATGCAAAAATAAATTTTACATTTAAAGAGTGATATAATTATGAAATAATTGTTAATTAATATACAAATTTTCAATTAACAAACTCTGAATTTTTCCAATTATTTATATTTTTCCTTATAAAATTGACTTGAAAATCATTGAAATAAAAGCATTTTATATGCAATAATCCAGTAATTTAGTTAGCATAATTTTTATTTTTGATTTATATAAAAAATATGAATGTGTATTGCATACATGATGATTCATATTTCATTATTTTAATACGATAGCCAAAAAAAATTTATTATCTTTTTCAAAATCTTATTAACAACGGAATTCTATTCATCACAACCGCGTTATATCACTGCAATATATTTTTTATTATTAATTCTTTATTTCCTTTTAATATTTATTTAAAAAATTTTAAATACTTGTTTGTTTAAATTGTGCATTAAGATATTATTATTGCACGTAAGATTAATTTGATTGCAATTATATTTGCAAATACTAGATACATCTGCTAAAGTTGCAAATATCTTTATTATCGTTAAAAGTTTATAATATCCATAATATTATTACTGATGCAATAATAGCTAAAAATAACGAATAAAAATATTTTAAAAACGAAGATATCTAATTTGGATAATTGGAAGAAATATAAAATATTAGCCAAATTTTTTTGCTTGATGCATTTCAAAATTGTATCATTAAAAGATGTAATAAACTATATTATAGAAGAAGGATGTAAACCAATATTCGACAGAGAAGAAATTAAAAAAGCTGCTAAAATTAATGAAGTGGAGGAGCGACGAACAGTTGTAGCTGTAGATGGAGAGCAGTCAGGTATGCATTACAGAAATAAAAGCTAAATTATTTTAATTTAAATTGCTATTTAAAAATTAAAATTTTATTTTGTTTTAAATACAAATCAATAAATTTGTAAAATAGCATTCAATTTTTCTTGGACTATTCTAGATCCCTAAAAAATTAAACTGAAGATTCCTGTGTATGTTATGTGTTATGTATAGAACATCAGTCTAAATTATGGATGCAAATTTTATTTATAGATTTAATCTTCGTTTAATTTGAGTAAAATAATACTTATGTATCGATAAATAAATTAATATTTTATTTTTCAACTTCTAACATTTTATAAATCCTAAATATCATTATAACACATATGAAAAATTCCCATACTTAAACATAACAATATTACAGTGTCGACCAGCAAGCCGCAGACTTCCAAGAAACATTCTTCATCATTGAGTCCTACATATAGTTCCAGATATTTATCTTCCCATCAATCCAGGTTTGTTTAATTCTCAATGATAATATATATATTTAATATTTAAAAAATTCTTTTTTCCATTTTAGATATCGTACAGATTCAAAGTATCAGGATAACAGGACAGAATTCCGTGATCATCATAAAAATATCGGGTAAAACGATGTGTCATTATTTATTTATGAAGAAGCATCTAACTTTATTTATTTTATGGCATTATTTATTTTAAAGCAATACAAAAAAACAAATGTTATATATGATGAAAAGAAACTCATTTATAATAATTATAGATTTTTGAAAATTAGATTTCTATTGTTTCAGAAGAAGCAGCATAGAGAAGCACAGAGAATATAAAGAGAAATATACAGAAAGAGATGCGCATAAATACAACATTAATCGTTCGCGTTCTAGAGAACGGGATTCGCGCAAGTCACATTCCAGGTATGGAATTAAATTATCAATATTATTTATTATTATTAACAATTTCATTGTGTTATCATAAACACTTTTATTATTGCAAAAGTGTCATTAGTAACACTTTTAAAAGTAATTAACACCAAATATAATATTAGACTGATTGAACTAATTGATTTATATTTGCAAGAAGTGAGCAAAAAAGATACTATTTTTTTATTAAAAATATGATTGATTATTATTTTTTTATTGTAATTGTTATATTATTTTTGTTATTATTGTTATAGGCCACTCATAGAAGAAAGATCTTATCGCGACAGATATCGTGACAGATCGAATGAACGTTTTCGTGAAAGAAGAGACAGAGATAGAGATAGAGATAGAGATAGAGATAGAGATAGAGATAGATCCAGAGAACGAAGGGATGTAGCACCGCATTATATCGAACCACCAATACATGTGCCTATCTATTATGTACGTGAGTTATGTAAATCTATATAAATCTAATTTCCGATCTAATAAATCTCTATGCAGATAAATTTCTATATTCTCTTAAATCGACTTGTAATTGATTTATTTCTCAATAATTCTAGAATCTTCCTCCGAGACCAATTGTAGTAAGCTCTATGGTCCCATTTAGAGGACAGGTTCCTCCTATGGGAAGAGGCCGACATTCTGCTTTAATGGCACCGGTCAGACCATTCCCTCCACGATTTATTCCCCCGGATATGTACAGGTTGGGACCTCCACCCCCAAATCCAAGTAAATAGAAATATTGTACAAATATAATATTATATAAGGTATATTGCATTTTTTTATATACATATGTATAATATGGTACAAAATTTTGCAGGATATGGACCGTTTTAAAAGTGAAACATATTCTTTACGCTGATCATATTTTGTAAATTCTACATATTGAATAATATGGAATTGATGAGAAGAGAAAAATCACATTCATACAGCTGATTAATATTACAAATTTCAAGAACAAGAAGCAAGGGCATACGAAATCGTTACAGGTTGTAAAGGTCCAATCAGACCATATTCTATCAATACTATATAATACATAAAATATTTTAAGAATGGACATTTTCAAAGAGGAAACCTACATCATCAAAAAGCAAATGATTATTAATGTCACTGTTCCTCTTGAAAACTTGATTAAAATGGAATTTTAAAAAAACTAAAAAAATAGTTACCATTGAACATGTACAGCACATATAAGTTATGTCTATTTTCTCTGAATAGGTTTGTCATAAGCCGTAAAAGATTTACAGAAGTAAAGAGACTACTTAAAAGAAAATCATATACAAATAATGTAAAGGATTGCTGTCTTGAACATTATAATATCATATATGAGATTTTTACTATCCAGGAAAATGGTCAAGGAAACTTTCAACACTATTATTTTTGGTTTAATATAAGAGTCCGATTTTGATTTAATAAAAAGATAGGGGAGGACAAACAATAAAAATAATATGAAGCATATACACACATTTTATATTATTACAGAGATAGAGATAGAGATAGAGATAGAGATAGAGATAGAGATAGAGATAGAGATAGAGATAGAGATAGAGATAGAGATAGAGATAGAGATAGAGATAGAGATAGAGATAGAGATAGAGATAGAGATAGAGATAGAGATAGAGATAGAGATAGAGATAGAGATAGAGATAGAGATAGAGATAGAGATAGAGATAGAGATAGAGATAGAGATAGAGATAGAGATAGAGATAGAGATAGAGATAGAGATAGAGATAGAGATAGAGATAGAGATAGAGATAGAGATAGAGATAGAGATAGAGATAGAGATAGAGATAGAGATAGAGATAGAGATAGAGATAGAGATAGAGATAGAGATAGAGATAGAGATAGAGATAGAGATAGAGATAGAGATAGAGATAGAGATAGAGATAGAGATAGAGATAGAGATAGAGATAGAGATAGAGATAGAGATAGAGATAGAGATAGAGATAGAGATAGAGATAGAGATAGAGATAGAGATAGAGATAGAGATAGAGATAGAGATAGAGATAGAGATAGAGATAGAGATAGAGATAGAGATAGAGATAGAGATAGAGATAGAGATAGAGATAGAGATAGAGATAGAGATAGAGATAGAGATAGAGATAGAGATAGAGATAGAGATAGAGATAGAGATAGAGATAGAGATAGAGATAGAGATAGAGATAGAGATAGAGATAGAGATAGAGATAGAGATAGAGATAGAGATAGAGATAGAGATAGAGATAGAGATAGAGATAGAGATAGAGATAGAGATAGAGATAGAGATAGAGATAGAGATAGAGATAGAGATAGAGATAGAGATAGAGATAGAGATAGAGATAGAGATAGAGATAGAGATAGAGATAGAGATAGAGATAGAGATAGAGATAGAGATAGAGATAGAGATAGAGATAGAGATAGAGATAGAGATAGAGATAGAGATAGAGATAGAGATAGAGATAGAGATAGAGATAGAGATAGAGATAGAGATAGAGATAGAGATAGAGATAGAGATAGAGATAGAGATAGAGATAGAGATAGAGATAGAGATAGAGATAGAGATAGAGATAGAGATAGAGATAGAGATAGAGATAGAGATAGAGATAGAGATAGAGATAGAGATAGAGATAGAGATAGAGATAGAGATAGAGATAGAGATAGAGATAGAGATAGAGATAGAGATAGAGATAGAGATAGAGATAGAGATAGAGATAGAGATAGAGATAGAGATAGAGATAGAGATAGAGATAGAGATAGAGATAGAGATAGAGATAGAGATAGAGATAGAGATAGAGATAGAGATAGAGATAGAGATAGAGATAGAGATAGAGATAGAGATAGAGATAGAGATAGAGATAGAGATAGAGATAGAGATAGAGATAGAGATAGAGATAGAGATAGAGATAGAGATAGAGATAGAGATAGAGATAGAGATAGAGATAGAGATAGAGATAGAGATAGAGATAGAGATAGAGATAGAGATAGAGATAGAGATAGAGATAGAGATAGAGATAGAGATAGAGATAGAGATAGAGATAGAGATAGAGATAGAGATAGAGATAGAGATAGAGATAGAGATAGAGATAGAGATAGAGATAGAGATAGAGATAGAGATAGAGATAGAGATAGAGATAGAGATAGAGATAGAGATAGAGATAGAGATAGAGATAGAGATAGAGATAGAGATAGAGATAGAGATAGAGATAGAGATAGAGATAGAGATAGAGATAGAGATAGAGATAGAGATAGAGATAGAGATAGAGATAGAGATAGAGATAGAGATAGAGATAGAGATAGAGATAGAGATAGAGATAGAGATAGAGATAGAGATAGAGATAGAGATAGAGATAGAGATAGAGATAGAGATAGAGATAGAGATAGAGATAGAGATAGAGATAGAGATAGAGATAGAGATAGAGATAGAGATAGAGATAGAGATAGAGATAGAGATAGAGATAGAGATAGAGATAGAGATAGAGATAGAGATAGAGATAGAGATAGAGATAGAGATAGAGATAGAGATAGAGATAGAGATAGAGATAGAGATAGAGATAGAGATAGAGATAGAGATAGAGATAGAGATAGAGATAGAGATAGAGATAGAGATAGATCCAGAGAACGAAGGGATGTAGCACCGCATTATATCGAACCACCAATACATGTGCCTATCTATTATGTACGTGAGTTATGTAAATCTATATAAATCTAATTTCCGATCTAATAAATCTCTATGCAGATAAATTTCTATATTCTCTTAAATCGACTTGTAATTGATTTATTTCTCAATAATTCTAGAATCTTCCTCCGAGACCAATTGTAGTAAGCTCTATGGTCCCATTTAGAGGACAGGTTCCTCCTATGGGAAGAGGCCGACATTCTGCTTTAATGGCACCGGTCAGACCATTCCCTCCACGATTTATTCCCCCGGATATGTACAGGTTGGGACCTCCACCCCCAAATCCAAGTAAATAGAAATATTGTACAAATATAATATTATATAAGGTATATTGCATTTTTTTATATACATATGTATAATATGGTACAAAATTTTGCAGGATATGGACCGTTTTAAAAGTGAAACATATTCTTTACGCTGATCATATTTTGTAAATTCTACATATTGAATAATATGGAATTGATGAGAAGAGAAAAATCACATTCATACAGCTGATTAATATTACAAATTTCAAGAACAAGAAGCAAGGGCATACGAAATCGTTACAGGTTGTAAAGGTCCAATCAGACCATATTCTATCAATACTATATAATACATAAAATATTTTAAGAATGGACATTTTCAAAGAGGAAACCTACATCATCAAAAAGCAAATGATTATTAATGTCACTGTTCCTCTTGAAAACTTGATTAAAATGGAATTTTAAAAAAACTAAAAAAATAGTTACCATTGAACATGTACA
This sequence comes from Formica exsecta, assembly GCF_003651465.1. NCBI lineage: Eukaryota > Metazoa > Arthropoda > Insecta > Hymenoptera > Formicidae > Formica > Formica exsecta. Next base: position 164,767 of record NW_021850836.1, read on the forward strand.
GCACATATAAGTTATGTCTATTTTCTCTGAATAGGTTTGTCATAAGCCGTAAAAGATTTACAGAAGTAAAGAGACTACTTAAAAGAAAATCATATACAAATAATGTAAAGGATTGCTGTCTTGAACATTATAATATCATATATGAGATTTTTACTATCCAGGAAAATGGTCAAGGAAACTTTCAACACTATTATTTTTGGTTTAATATAAGAGTCCGATTTTGATTTAATAAAAAGATAGGGGAGGACAAACAATAAAAATAATATGAAGCATATACACACATTTTATATTATTACGCATCAATGTTTATTCTGCTTTATGATTATTTTATTATATGGCTCTATTATATATTCATATTTTATTTTATATTTATAATATATATATTTTAATCCTAATTTATATATATGTGCAGGTCATATTAATATGCGTATGTATATGTATTTATATACATATATAAAAGAAAAAAATATAAATCTAAAATATATCTTCTCTATATAACAAATTAGAAGAATCTATATGTTGTCCTTATATACATATATTCTGATTACAATTAACATTATGCATTCTGTAAACACCCAATATAAAATGGATTCTTAAGGAAAGCATATTTTCTTTACAAATATTTTTCTTTGGACATATTTATTTACCTTCTTACTGCTCTTTTTAGAAATTTTTTTAGGAAAATGTAATTCTTTAAACTATCTAATTATATCCAACAAGATTCAGCAACCGACCACATTTTCCATGTAACCATATGAAAGTCAATGAAAAATAGATTATACAATAACACTTAATTTGCACATATGCCATTAGAATAAAAATTAAGATTGATAAGGACTGAAAGAAATGGTTTGAAATAGAAAAAAATGTTATCTCTTTCGATAAAGTTCAAATAATTAAAATGAAATTATATGGCATATTTTAATATTTATATTATTTCTGAACATTCTGCAGATTACACTCTTCAATTATTTCTTCTTTTTCCAGATTCTAATGGCATATTTGCAAAATAAAAATGTAACATATATTTTTTGCTCGTTTATTTTAATTTATTGTTTATATGGTTATGTACAATTATGGCTGTGTTCCAATATTCACTACCAGTACTGAAAATCTATAGTGCGCATATATAAATAGATTTTCAGCACTGGCAGTGAATATCGGAATGTAGCCTATATAGTAAGAGAATAGTGTAAGAGAAATTTTTTTTTTATTTTATAGAAAAAGATTTTCTCTCTAAAATGAAACCTAACTCAAATTGTAGTACTGTATCCTTAATGGAATATAAATCCAAGAAAGAAGGAAAAAATAACTCCAGAACTCCAGAATAATCTGCAATATTTTAGAGTTCGTTAATATTTCGACTTGTCCTATAAAAAAAGAAAAATAATATATTAATCTGCATAATTACATAATTACTAATTCAATCGTTAAAAAATTTTTAGTGGGCACGTTTGTTGCAAATTGTGAATAGAAAGCGCGTACATATTATGATTTACTAATATATAAATAATATAAATTAATATATAATCCAACTGCCTGTATATCTCATGAAATCGTCGATATCAAATATATATTTATCAAAATTTTTTCGAGCTCTTTACGTTTATAAATGCTACTTTTGATTGATTTTTATTGGTCAAAAAGTGCTTACTAATTTTTGCTGTCTTTAATAGATTACAATAAAATTAACTATTTGATTTATGTAAAAACGTTAATGTTAGGCTTTTCAGAGATGTGTGTTTCTATCACAGCTTTCTTCATATATTTTAATTCTCATATAAAAAGTTTTACAAAGTATGTGTGTGTGAAACAAAACCAACCTTGTTGCAGAATAAACACTTGACAATTGAATCCAATACATGATGGTATTGCTTTTTATGTGTACAAAATGTAATTTAATATCACAGTTGAGGTAATAGTACGGAATTATACTTAATTTGTACCATCTGGTCGTGCCCTGCCCGTAACTTTAGGCATCTTCTTGTTCGTTGAATCTTCTATCTCTTTAGGCTTATAATAATGAGGCGCCACTTCCAATAGCCATTTGCTTTCAATTTCTGTCACCTATTTAACATATATATTTTTTAATATTAACAACATAACTACTTCTAAATTTATAAACAGATTTGAATTTAGATAAGCTAGTTATATTTTTACATATACCTGACGCATAAATTCCTTGGTAGTAAAGACAAGTTCATGATAAAGAAGCCAGCGTGGAAGCTCCTGGAATAAAGAGCTGTTTGGATGTATTGCGACTGTTTGATTATGCTTTGCAGTCTTATAATGACCTCCCTTTGATAACCGTGCCACATGGTAAAAATAACCAGCTGTAATAGCCTAAGCAAAAATATTTCTATTATATTTTGCAAAACAAAATAATATCAATTTGTTATAATATATACACACACATATATATATATATATATATATAGTAAGCTCTATGGTCCCATTTAGAGGACAGGTTCCTCCTATGGGAAGAGGCCGACATTCTGCTTTAATGGCACCGGTCAGACCATTCCCTCCACGATTTATTCCCCCGGATATGTACAGGTTGGGACCTCCACCCCCAAATCCAAGTAAATAGAAATATTGTACAAATATAATATTATATAAGGTATATTGCATTTTTTTATATACATATGTATAATATGGTACAAAATTTTGCAGGATATGGACCGTTTTAAAAGTGAAACATATTCTTTACGCTGATCATATTTTGTAAATTCTACATATTGAATAATATGGAATTGATGAGAAGAGAAAAATCACATTCATACAGCTGATTAATATTACAAATTTCAAGAACAAGAAGCAAGGGCATACGAAATCGTTACAGGTTGTAAAGGTCCAATCAGACCATATTCTATCAATACTATATAATACATAAAATATTTTAAGAATGGACATTTTCAAAGAGGAAACCTACATCATCAAAAAGCAAATGATTATTAATGTCACTGTTCCTCTTGAAAACTTGATTAAAATGGAATTTTAAAAAAACTAAAAAAATAGTTACCATTGAACATGTACAGCACATATAAGTTATGTCTATTTTCTCTGAATAGGTTTGTCATAAGCCGTAAAAGATTTACAGAAGTAAAGAGACTACTTAAAAGAAAATCATATACAAATAATGTAAAGGATTGCTGTCTTGAACATTATAATATCATATATGAGATTTTTACTATCCAGGAAAATGGTCAAGGAAACTTTCAACACTATTATTTTTGGTTTAATATAAGAGTCCGATTTTGATTCAATAAAAAGATAGGACAAACAATAAAAATAATATGAAGCATATACACACATTTTATATTATTACGCATCAATGTTTATTCTGCTTTATGATTATTTTATTATATGGCTCTATTATATATTCATATTTTATTTTATATTTATAATATATATATTTTAATCCTAATTTATATATATGTGCAGGTCATATTAATATGCGTATGTATATGTATTTATATACATATATAAAAGAAAAAAATATAAATCTAAAATATATCTTCTCTATATAACAAATTAGAAGAATCTATATGTTGTCCTTATATACATATATTCTGATTATAATTAACATTATGCATTCTGTAAACACCCAATATAAAATGGATTCTTAAGGAAAGCATATTTTCTTTACAAATATTTTTCTTTGGATATATTTATTTACCTTCTTACTGCTCTTTTTAGAAATTTTTTTAGGAAAATGTAATTCTTTAAACTATCTAATTATATCCAACAAGATTCAGCAACCGACCACATTTTCCATGTAACCATATGAAAGTCAATGAAAAATAGATTATACAATAACACTTAATTTGCACATATGCCATTAGAATAAAAATTAAGATTGATAAGGACTGAAAGAAATGGTTTGAAATAGAAAAAAATGTTATCTCTTTCGATAAAGTTCAAATAATTAAAATGAAATTATATGGCATATTTTAATATTTATATTATTTCTGAACATTCTGCAGATTACACTCTTCAATTATTTCTTCTTTTTCCAGATTCTAATGGCATATTTGCAAAATAAAAATGTAACATATATTTTTTGCTCGTTTATTTTAATTTATTGTTTATATGGTTATGTACAATTATGGCTGTGTTCCAATATTCACTACCAGTACTGAAAATCTATAGTGCGCATATATAAATAGATTTTCAGCACTGGCAGTGAATATCGGAATGTAGCCTATATAGTAAGAGAATAGTGTAAGAGAAATTTTTTTTTTTATTTTATAGAAAAAGATTTTCTCTCTAAAATGAAACCTAACTCAAATTGTAGTACTGTATCCTTAATGGAATATAAATCCAAGAAAGAAGGAAAAAATAACTCCAGAATAGAGTAAGAATCTGCAATATTTTAGAGTTCGTTAATATTTCGACTTGTCCTATAAAAAAAGAAAAATAATATATTAATCTGCATAATTACATTAATATTAATTCAATCGTTAAAAAATTTTTAGTGGGCACGTTTGTTGCAAATTGTGAATAGAAAGCGCGTACATATTATGATTTACTAATATATAAATAATATAAATTAATATATAATCCAACTGCCTGTATATCTCATGAAATCGTCGATATCAAATATATATTTATCAAAATTTTTTCGAGCTCTTTACGTTTATAAATGCTACTTTTGATTGATTTTTATTGGTCAAAAAGTGCTTACTAATTTTTGCTGTCTTTAATAGATTACAATAAAATTAACTATTTGATTTATGTAAAAACGTTAATGTTAGGCTTTTCAGAGATGTGTGTTTCTATCACAGCTTTCTTCATATATTTTAATTCTCATATAAAAAGTTTTACAAAGTATGTGTGTGTGAAACAAAACCAACCTTGTTGCAGAATAAACACTTGACAATTGAATCCAATACATGATGGTATTGCTTTTTATGTGTACAAAATGTAATTTAATATCACAGTTGAGGTAATAGTACGGAATTATACTTAATTTGTACCATCTGGTCGTGCCCTGCCCGTAACTTTAGGCATCTTCTTGTTCGTTGAATCTTCTATCTCTTTAGGCTTATAATAATGAGGCGCCACTTCCAATAGCCATTTGCTTTCAATTTCTGTCACCTATTTAACATATATATTTTTTAATATTAACAACATAACTACTTCTAAATTTATAAACAGATTTGAATTTAGATAAGCTAGTTATATTTTTACATATACCTGACGCATAAATTCCTTGGTAGTAAAGACAAGTTCATGATAAAGAAGCCAGCGTGGAAGCTCCTGGAATAAAGAGCTGTTTGGATGTATTGCGACTGTTTGATTATGCTTTGCAGTCTTATAATGACCTCCCTTTGATAACCGTGCCACATGGTAAAAATAACCAGCTGTAATAGCCTAAGCAAAAATATTTCTATTATATTTTGCAAAACAAAATAATATCAATTTGTTATAATATATACACACACATATATATATATATATATACATACTTTTCTAATATTAATTGTTTCTGTGATTCCTGAGACTAATTCCATCTCTACACGTTGCATTAAAGCCACCAGCTGTTCTCTAACGTCTCTTGCTCGTTTCATAGATCTAGAAAACAAATCATAAAATTATTTTATGATACTTTATTAATATCATTGCTACTAATCATCAATTAACATACCTGTGTTGTATGAAATTTTCGTAACACCAATGTGTACTGAAATCACTCTGTGCCCATTGATTATACACATTGAGAAGTGTTAAATGATCACCGCCGAGTACATAAAAATTTTTGCGCGCAGCATCTGCGTGTATAATTTTGTCCTTTGGCCTATAAAAAATAGCACCATTTACCGAGAGCATGGCTGCAATAGTCGCTATCTCTTCTGAGCAACGGTATTTTTCACTAGCTAATAGCATCTTTGCCATCATTGGGTCCAGCGGAAACTCAGCCATTCTACGTCCGAGTTTTGTTAGTTCTCCGCGATGATTGAGCGCCCCCAACGCATAGAGTTGCTCCAATGCCAAGATCAATGTTTCAGGTGGCGGGGGATCCAAGAAATCAAAATGCATCAGATCATCGATCCCGAGAGCTTTCAGAGTGAGTACTGCATTACCTAATACAAACATAAATAAAATATTTTGACCAATTAAATTTAAAGAATATGAAAATATGACATTTTTATAAGTCAATAATGTAACATTGTATATTCTTGTTAATTCTTACCGAGATTAATTCTTTGAATTTCGGGCACAGTGCTTTCTTCAAGTTCATGTTGGTAGGCCCAAGCTGTGTAGAGGCGGAAGCACTTGCCAGGCGCTACTCTACCAGCACGTCCCGCTCTCTAAAATTTTATTTTCCGTTCTCATTGAAATTTCATGTATATAATTGAAAAAAGAAGAAAAAAACCGTTGTAAACTTTTTTCAAGAGAAATATTACCTGACTCGCAGACGCTTTACTGATCGGAACGATTATTAAGCTCTCCATACCGGTGCGTGGATTGAAATTGTTTTGCTTTGCATAGCCAGGATCTATCACATACACTATGTTGTCTATGGTCAACGAAGTTTCTGCTATATTAGTTGCTAACACCACCTTAAAAATAAAAGTTAAAATTTTATATGTATATAATTAAAAAAAATATTGTATAGTTTCTCAAGAAAAATATATTACCTTTCTCGCACCAGGTGGAGTTGGTTGAAATATCTTGATTTGCATGTCGCTTGGTAAATTTGCATAGACAGGTAAAATTAGTAGTTCTGCCAACTTGCTACCCAGTCTTCTCATTCTTTCCTGTAATATTTCCTGGCACGTCTCGATTTCCTCTTGTCCTATGTACAAAAATATATTTTTTACTATTTCACAACATTTTAGACATGCTGATGCTTACCAGTTAAAAACACCAATATATCACCCGGTGGTTGTGTGGTGTGAATTTGAAGAATGGAAACTACACACGCCTCAATATAATCTGATTCTGGTGCCTTTGTATAGTAAATATCGACGGGAAAACGGCGTCCTGGTATTCTGAATATAGGTGCATCATCGAAAAATTCACTAAACTTTGTAACATCCAATGTAGCCGATGATATTAACAGTTTTAAATCGGGACGAAATCTCGCAATGTCTTTCACTAATCCAAATAATATATCGGTATGTAAAGTCCGTTCGTGTGCTTCATCAATTATCATTACGCTAAAAATGCAAAAAAATAATTATCATAATAATTTATCAATATATTAAGAAAGCGTTTCAAAGCGTTTCTGAGTAATATTGATTCAATTCTAATTTGTTAAAAATTATTCACAATTAATTTTCATTTTTCTTATTTACTCTTATCTTCTCTTTTTTCTTTTCTTTTGTTTTTTTCATTTAACTTTATTATGTTTTTGTCTTAATAATTCTTATTTTCGATTCTATTAATAATGTTCATAAATATATACCTATACGATGCTAGATCAGGTTCACTGAGGAACTCGCGGTGTAATGTACCATCAGTCATATACTTGATACAGGTGCGATGCGACGTACAATCTTCGAAACGAATAGCATAGCCAACTTCATTGCCCAGTTTAACAGCCATTTCGTGGGCTACTCTTGCAGCCACTGACATCGCTGCTACGCGCCGTGGCTAAGATAAAAGAAGTGATACGTTAAAAGAAAATAATATACAAATAATCTCACTTGTTTTTAATGCTTAACAATATATACCTGTGTGCATCCAATAATTTTACCATCCTCTGCAAATCCAGATTCGTACAAATACTGTGGAATCTGTGTGGTTTTCCCTGATCCTGTTTCACCTTCTATTATCAAAACCTGATATTCAAAAACGTAACGCCTCTTGTATTCTATAATATTGTTTATTACCTGCAATGCGTTCTGATATCTACTTATTTACCTGATGATCCTTGATAGCTTGTATCAAATCCTTTCTAAAAGGATAAATGGGTAGACTCTTCTTTGTTTCTTGTATCGTTTGTAAGCTTTTAACATGTGCAGGTGGACTTTCCTCGCGTTTTTTCTCCCTATCATGCCCTGGCATATGTAACACTTGAACAAATTCTATCATATCATCCTCCATGAGGAGACTATATTCTTGTTGAGCTACAAAACAGAATTATAAGATTATTTAAGTTAAAAGAAAATAATACACAAATAATCTCACTTGTTTTTAATGCTTAACAATATATACCTTTTCTATCTTTAGCACCAAAACGAAAAACAGCTGATGATATCTGGTCCGATTCCCATTTGCTTTGTTCCGACTGTGGTGGCTCTTTGTCAATATCAGGTTCTGGTTCCATTTTACCTTTCTCAAGAGGCATATGATAACGCTGGATACGCTCAAGCTCCCTTGCCTTTTCATGTTCTTTTGCCAAATACAATAATTGCTTTTTTCGAGCTCTTTCGTGCTTTTCCCTTTCTGTTAAACTATTAAACAAGTACATTATTAGATAACTATGTTTTTTAAGTTAATTATATGAAAAAGTTATATCTCAGTATAAAATTACATTTCTTCGTCAAATAAATATTCATCATCAAGAATGTCAGCCTCTAATTCTGCAACTTTGTCCTCTTTACGTTTTTCCAAATATTTTCTACGAGACTCAACTCTCAATTTTGGTACCAGCTTCTCTTTTGCATCAATCTCCATAATTTTGAGCCTCTTAGCTGCTTCAGCTACAAGAACAGAAAACATAAATTTCAAAATGAAGAATTTAGGAAAATTTTTCATTGTAATATAATATTAATTAATATATAATGTTGTAATGAGTATAATATCAACCGTATTCTCTCTCTCTCTCTCTCTCTCTCTCAAATATAGTTGTATTAGTTATGATTGAAGGCGAAGACATGAGGGTAAATATTTAGAATGACAAACTCTACTTAAATTCTGATAAAAATATACTCAATCGATGCCTTTTTGCATAAAAACAAAGATTTGAAAAGTAAAAGTCATCGCTCAATAGTGTAAGAAGAATTATTAAGCATTAAAGATGCCACTTCTGAAGGTTTGGAAAGCTGCATACTGCATCAATTAAGTGTATTTTTATCAAAATATAAGTAGAGCGGGTTACTCTAAACATATACCAAAATGAAATATTCTCTTTGTAACTTACCGGCTCCAGAACCACTAGGCATGGCAATTTTGCGTGTTTTGCTTTCATCTTTGGCTTTAAGACGGTTAGCAAAGCTATCTCGTTCTTTAATATCTTTCTTGCGAAGCTCCTCTTCGTCAGAATGCACAGACTCCATCCTGGCGATCAGTTATCAGTTTCGGTAATAAAACTCAGGAAACATTCACGCTCATCGAACGGCTTACAACTCACGAGATTCTATGCGTTCTGCGAGTAACTATTAGTTTTCTTTTTACGCTGTTCTTCAAGTTATCGACACCGAGAGAGACTCTTTCATAAGAGTCGCATCATAACAGACAATTCCCCATTTTTTATCAAAATTCTACGAAAGAGAAGAAAATATATAAAACATTTAATTGACCAATCACGAAAAAGAAATCTTCGTCCTGATTGGTAAATAAAAAAAACTAGGGCGAATAAAAAATGGCAGAACCAATCACAAATTGCCGTCAAGGCGTTCTCATTAGAAGGTATTTATTATGACGCCATATTTGGTCGCCTCCATGTACTATATACGAGTAGCTTAATCAGTAAGATGTTAAAAAGTCGACTCTCTTGTGGGTTTCTATTCAGAATATTTTCGCACTTTTCTGTCGAGCTCTTTCATGACTAGAGACTATGGACCAATATCAAGAGACAGATAGATAAAGAGAGATTCTGCACACATCTATGCTCTGGTATCATATCAGTCAAGATTTTTAATACAAAATTCATTGTGTTACTGTTCTCTCACAATTATTATATGCGCTTTTCCGAATCCGAATGATATTTATCATGTTTTTGCACACATGAAATCGTTGATCATATTAACAGAGTGATCGTGAGTTATTAAGATTCCAGCCAAACAACTCGCCGATGTCATTTATTGGTTATTAAATTTTTCGAAAAGTTTCTACGCAAAAAAAAATATCAACACACATTACAGAGGACGGAAAAAATTATGTAGTAACAATGGTTGTAAGCACAGCGACTGATATGACTGGATCCATATACCATGAGCGACAAGTAAGTTTTGATAATGTCATTGTATATTTTTTTATAGATTATATTGTTATATATTTATGTTGCATAAAAGATATAATACAACAAAAAGCACAGAATGTTAATAGAGATAATGAAATAAATGTTTCATTTTTTAAATTGATTTGTATATATATATACTTTACATACGTATTAATTTCAATGAGATTACAAATTAAATTATAGGTGAAGGAGCTATGTGCATTACACGCACTAAATAATTTGTTTCAAGAGCGTGGCTTTAGTAAACAGGAATTGGATCAAATTTGTTACAGTTTAAGTCCTGATGTATGGATTAATCCTCATAAGTCATTACTAGGACTTGGCAACTATGATATTAATGTTATTATGGCTGCTCTTCAAAGAAGAGGACGCGAAGCTGTATGGTTTGACAAACGTAGGTCTGTATTTTTGTATTAGGAAATATGGTTATATATATTATTATAATTATGAACATTCAAGAATTTTTATTTTATAGGGACCCTAAATGTTTGTGTTTAGATAACATTGAAGGTTTTATACTTAATGTTCCAACTGAATATAAATTAGGTTTTGTGTTACTTCCTTTGAAACGACGTCATTGGATTGCTCTAAAAAAGATTCATGGTGCCTTTTATAATCTTGATTCAAAATTGGACTCACCACAATTAATAGGAAAGGTCAATAAAAAATAATTAATTTTATCAAGACAAATATATTTTTGTATTGTATAATATTAACTATATATATATATATATTCTTTTTTATTTTTCAGGACAACGATTTACTCATATATCTAAAGGACCAGATAGATAGCAAGGAAAAGGAACTATTCCTTGTTGTTTCTACAGAAATTGATAGCAATCAAGGATGGTTAATAGACACATGTGAAAACAAAGATGACAATAACATGGATCATGATTCCATTAGATATATCGAGGATGGATATCCAGATTTAGATTTGAAAAAGTCAGAGTCCAAAGAGATGAATGAAAATGAAGAATTTCTAGATAATAAAAATTCTAGATAATTGGAGCCATTATGCTCCACTTAAATGTTTATTTATTCATTGTTACAATCTTAAGTAAAAAGGTGGCTAGTTGTTGCAAAGACTCAGAATTATGAAAAAAAAGAGAAAGAAAAATGAAGCAAATAAGGAAAATTATGTCTAATGAGTGTTTTACTGAAAGTGTTTCACAGTAATATTTCCATTCCACATAATATAAATACAATTTTTTTTTATTTATTTATTTTTCTTAAGAAAGTCATTTATGCGAATGTATCACATTGTGTATATCACATGATATATTTCATGTACAATTTACATAACACATTTTATGTGAAACAATGCAATTTAAAAAATAACATGTAAGATATGTAGCGTTTAGTATTTATTAAAAATGAAAAATGTTGCTTTATTAAAAGGTAATATGTATAAGAGAATAATTCATATTTAAACGACAGCTATTCACATGAATTGTGAGAAGGTATTTATATGTATACGTATCGTGATATTATTTATTGTGATAATCATATCTGTTATTTTATTGCTTGTGTAAATAAATACTTATAATATAAAATTATTATGATAGATTTTAGGCACAATCATACAACTCTTGCACAATGGATAGTCTTGTAATTTGTTTTATTAATATGATTTATTATATATATAAGTAGAATTTATTGTTTATATTTTTATAAGAGCATAAAATTTATTTTTATTGTGAATATGGATATATGTTGGTATATTTAAACGAAGATGATTTTAAATGATTAAATGATTATGATTTTAAAAGCAGATAATAATTGATTAGCGATAATTAATTTACTTTTGTTATTGTACAGTCGCGAAAATAAGTCAATCTTAGCTAATGTAAACTAATTATACAAAATACATATACATATTATACAAAACGTAGTCGCATATGATACTATTGTTACTATGTTACCATTTTATTGCAAGCGCTGTATTCATCTTTTCTATTTCATGATACTGCGTACTAAAATTTGCGCTAACTTTGTCTGTATGTTCTCCTCCCAGCCAAGTTTTATACAAATTCTGCACTACTTTGTTTTTGTCGGGTTTGCTTAACGGAAGTTTATGATAAGCATTTTCTAATATCGATGCAAGTTCTCGGGGTTGGACATTTCCTTCAGGTCTTATTTGTGCTCCACCATTTAAGCAACCTAACAATAATAATGACATTAACATATTTAACAAAATTATTTAGCACACACAACTTTAACGAATTGTTTTAAATAAAGCGATAGTTACCACATGGGCATGCCATAATTTCCACATAGTCGTAAATACATTTGCCTCTTTTCATCTTCTGAACTATGTTTTGTATATTCCTGAATCCATTAATAATAGCAAACTTTAATAACACCTGATCATTCCTCTTCAGCTCTGCTTCTTGGTAATCGGGATTTCTAAGATTTTTAAAATCTACCACGACATCCTCCTCATCAAAAAGATTCTTCGCTGCATAACGAAAAATAAAATCCGCGTAACCACCTGATCCCGATCCGCTGTGACCCCATAATTTGTTTTCGATTTCTTTGTTATAAGAACCAAATGGTTGTTTGATTTCACCTTCGTGTATTTCGTTCAATACTAAACCGTCTTCACTAAGCATTTGTTCCAGTTCAACTGAAAAATAATGTAAACTATATATATATATAATGTATATTGATATTGATATGTACATACTTGATGTTATGACGCAATCTACGTCTCTTGTATTTTTTTGCTGATTATAAAAGTCTTCTCTGGAAGCTTCCAATTTTTTGTCATAACAAGGCATTACAGTTACATGGTATATTCGTTCTGGTGAAAGACCCATATTTTCGGCTAAGTGGTATTTTACTAAAGATCCCATGATTTGTTGAGGTGATTTTGTGACACTTATATATGGCAATATAAAATTTCCATGAGTTTTCTCTGCATAACATACCCAGCCTGTCACAGAAAATAAAATTTTACAAGTTTCAAGAATGACCAACATGTATTTTCATTAAAGCATTTGTTTCACCTGGACAAGAAGAGGATAGCATTGGTAATTGATTTCTTATGCCCTCCTTATTAGCTTTATAACGCTCGACGAATTCTTTTGCAGCTTCTAATAAAACAAAATCATCAGCCACAGTCATATCTAATACTGCATCGGCTCCCAATTTATAGAAGAAACCTGCCAATTTACAGAGTGTTTGCTCAGGTGTAAGTTCGTAACGCTGGGCCAATGACAATACAGGTTGTACTGATAGGCTCACTACTATATATTTAAGATCTGTACTTCCTATATTCTGTATAAATACAAAAGATATCATGATTAAAAAATACAATAAATAAAATATATAGCCTATAATGTTATGTTATATATCTTACTATTAAAGACAAAATTGTAAATATTCTTAAGGTTTCATAATAATAAATTATATTTATATTTTTTAAAAAAACTTATCTTTAATCCTGATTTTACATTTACATATTATGATACATATTTGTTACTCACTTGTTGAGTTATTTTCTCCTGAAATACTCTGAGCAGTTCTTCTCGACTTTGTTGAGTAACTAACACACTCTCAGCAGATGTAATGCAACCACTGCATGCTAAACAATCTGCGAGTGTGATCTCCACTTTTTGCAATTTTTCAGGCTGTCTAATCTATATAATAAAGGATATTTTAATAAAAAAATTTTATGTTATTAATTTTTTTTCAGTATAAATAAATGAATGTTAAGAACATTTACTTCATTATGCACCAAATTGTCAGATTGTATTTTTATTTTTGCACCTGTTTTGCTTTTGTTTGATTGCATTTCTATAGGTTTAATGCATTCCTGTAACAATGAAACATAACTTAAATCAGAGCATAATGTGATCATGAATAACCCAAAGAATGACATCAAGTATTAATATATACCTGTGATGGAGTGATAAAGTCATCCAGATTTGTAATCTGCAATGCTCCACTAAATCGTGATGCCATTTTTGTCCAAATTTGACTTCTTGTATAATTTGACTCTTACACAAATATTTTCTGTAAACACAATTTATATATAAAAAAACTGATGTTATAAAAAATTACTTTTTCTTTATATATAAAAAAAAAAAAATTTAAGAAAGATAGGCTCAGAAGTTATTAATATTCTCTATCTATAATAAATTTTATTTTCTGTAAGGTCATTCAACAACATTAAACATAAAACGCATCAAAAAATTCTCAGTATTATAATAAATATTTTAATGTGTCATAATATGCGTGTCATTATAATCAAAGATACTGTATATAACCTTTTCATTACTTTCGAGGCACATATATAACTCATTAAAACATTTTTGCAATTCTATAAGTGAACACTTTCTGTATTACAATTCATACATACACTAAAGCTAAAAATAATGGTCAAAATTTTCATATAGCGAAAAAGGTAAGGAATATTTTCATCAAATTTTAATATGAAGTTTTCTCTTTACTTATAATCAACACAATCTGTTCTCCCATATCATATGATATGACTCACTGACTTGCGCCTGAGATATCGCAACCATTCCATTGTGCGGAGTACTCGTATAAGCATCATCAAGGGTGCGATTCGCTTTATATAAATATAAAATAACAATATAATGACTGAAGTTAGAAAGGATGATGTTGTAAAAATTCTTCACACCTATCCGCTTTGTAGAGTGAGTGAAATGCGTTTTCGCGCCTAATTTATTGTATAACAAATTTTGCTGAAAAAGTAGATGCGGACATGACAGTTGATCAATAAGGGAGAGAAGCACATGACATACGTTTTACTACATATACATATATATATATGTATTTGTTCAATCGATTTTTCAAACTTAAAATCGAGATTATACGCATTTTTATCGGCTTTTAAATAAATGTCAATTAATATCTCAAATTTGACTTAGCATAACATATATGCAGGCCATTTTAAAAATTACATACAAAGCATTTATAAATATTTAAAGAATCATTTTTATCCCCCTTTAAATTTAAGTTTCATCTTCCTTTAAATTTTTTTAAAGACTTATCTTATTGTATAAAATTATATATATAATTTTGAGAAAAATTATAAATATGCTCTTATTGTATGAATTATATTATAGCCAATTGAAATAAATATATTTATATATAAA
>NW_021850836.1:181629-182694 GCF_003651465.1 Formica exsecta
TTACTTTTTCTTTATATATAAAAAAAAAAAAATTTAAGAAAGATAGGCTCAGAAGTTATTAATATTCTCTATCTATAATAAATTTTATTTTCTGTAAGGTCATTCAACAACATTAAACATAAAACGCATCAAAAAATTCTCAGTATTATAATAAATATTTTAATGTGTCATAATATGCGTGTCATTATAATCAAAGATACTGTATATAACCTTTTCATTACTTTCGAGGCACATATATAACTCATTAAAACATTTTTGCAATTCTATAAGTGAACACTTTCTGTATTACAATTCATACATACACTAAAGCTAAAAATAATGGTCAAAATTTTCATATAGCGAAAAAGGTAAGGAATATTTTCATCAAATTTTAATATGAAGTTTTCTCTTTACTTATAATCAACACAATCTGTTCTCCCATATCATATGATATGACTCACTGACTTGCGCCTGAGATATCGCAACCATTCCATTGTGCGGAGTACTCGTATAAGCATCATCAAGGGTGCGATTCGCTTTATATAAATATAAAATAACAATATAATGACTGAAGTTAGAAAGGATGATGTTGTAAAAATTCTTCACACCTATCCGCTTTGTAGAGTGAGTGAAATGCGTTTTCGCGCCTAATTTATTGTATAACAAATTTTGCTGAAAAAGTAGATGCGGACATGACAGTTGATCAATAAGGGAGAGAAGCACATGACATACGTTTTACTACATATACATATATATATATGTATTTGTTCAATCGATTTTTCAAACTTAAAATCGAGATTATACGCATTTTTATCGGCTTTTAAATAAATGTCAATTAATATCTCAAATTTGACTTAGCATAACATATATGCAGGCCATTTTAAAAATTACATACAAAGCATTTATAAATATTTAAAGAATCATTTTTATTCCCCTTTAAATTTAAGTTTCATCTTCCTTTAAATTTTTTTAAAGACTTATCTTATTGTATAAAATTATATATATAATTTTGAGAAAAATTATAAATATGCTCTTATTGTATGAATTATATTATAGCCAATTGAAATAAATATATTTATATATAAA